>NW_024466844.1:0-23280 GCF_017591425.1 Ochotona curzoniae
CATGCTCCGAGGGTCCTGCTCAAGTGGTTTTGATAGTTCAACAGTTCTGAGTTACTGCCAGTCTTGCCACTCCAAGCACTATGAGGTCGTTGAAGAATCCACTGATTGACATAGTCCATCATAGAGTCTCCATTTGCCCAGTTTTTCACTGCCAACATATGGCTGAGGTGGTTGATTGACTTGTTCTGTCCTCTGTCTTTTCATGGTTAGGGTTCTGAGTCCGGCAGTTCGATTGGGGAGATCCCTAAAGAAACTTTGTCTGAGGTGTTCCCAGACCAGATTCTTGTATGTGCTAGCAAAGAGAGATCTTCCTTCCATTGGCTTACTCACAAGTGGCTACGACAGCCAGGGTGGGGCAGGCCGCCCAGGTCTTCTGCTGGGCCATCCAGTGCAGGCGCCACAGCCGGGAGCGGGACTGTGCCCTAGGATGCCAGCGTTGCGGGCAGCAGCCCAAGGCACCGCCCCCCCGCGCCACACTGTCCCTGCCATCCCTTCTCAGGAAGGCCGTAAGCTGGTCCCTGCTCTACAGCGCGGGCCCCGTGGCCCTCCGCAGTCCCTTGTCTCTGCAAAGCCCCAAGGGACCTCTTTCCTTTCCTCCTCCCCGCCTCGCACAGATCCACGTTTAAGCGACTCTTCCTGCATAAAACCAAGGATAAGAAGTACAGCCTGGAGGGCATGGAGGAGGCGGCAGAGCCCACGGTGCCCGGGCTCAGCCCACCAGATGCCACCTCCACCAAGAAGAGCCTAGAAGGTGGGTCTGCCAGAGCAGGGCCTCAGGCCAGGGTGGGGCCAACCCCAGGGTGCAGCGTGGAGGATGTGGGGTGGCTGACCCCAGGGCACAGCCATGAAGGGACTGACCTGGCCCTGGGGACGTGTACCCCAGCTGCCCCATGTCCTGCACAGCCCCTCCAGCCAGCAGAGCAGGGTCTCCAGGACCAGGGTGGGGGGTGGCCAACCCCAGGGTAGACCTGTCCCCGAATCGCACACCCCAGCTGGCCTGTCCCTGCACAGCCCCCTCGGGCCAGCAGCACCGCCAGCACGCCAAGGAGCCTGGGGGTAAAGGGAAGAAGAACCGGAACCTCAAGGTGGGCAAAATCACCGTGTCCGAGAAGTGGCGCGAGTCAGTGTTCCGCAAGATCACCAATGCCAACGAACTCAAGTACCTGGACGAGTTCCTGCTCAACAAGGTGCGGCCTCCTGGGGGCGGGGACTGGGCCGGGGAGGGTGGGGGTGCAGAGCCCCTGCTTCCCACTTCCTTCAGCTGTGAGGTCTGGATTCCAGGGAGCTGGGAGGACAGGTTGTGGTGCCCCTGCACAGTGCCCTGGCTGCTGCAGCCAACAGGTGCCCTACAGTTGCCAGAAGACAAATGGCTCCTTAGGGATTCCTCTCTTCGCCAAAGGATGGAATGGCGTTTCCCGTCTGCTGGTTGACACCCCAAATGGGCCAGGCTGTGGCCAGAGCCTGCAGCTCCAGCGGGGAGGGGGTGTTGGCATTTTGGCACAGCAAGTAAAGCTGCTGCCTGCAGTGCCAGCATCCCATAGGGGCCCAGTTCGAGTCCCGGCTGCCCCACTTCCCATCCAGCTCCCTGCCTGTGGCCTGGGAAAGCAGTGGAGGACGGCCCACAGCCTGGGGACCCTGCACCCGCGTGGGAGAGCCAGAAGGGGTTCCAGGCTTGGGACTTCAGTCAGGCCCAGCCCTGACTGACGTGGGCATTTGGAGTTTATCTCTCCCTCCTGTTAGCCGTATATATGTGCGTGTGATTCTACATGCGTTTTAATGTCCTTTCCCACAAGCTGTCAAAGCTTGCACTTTCTTCCTCGGGGACATTGGCCAGTTCTGGGGCATTGGGGTGGCCAGGACTGGGGCCGGGGGCCAAGGGCCAAGGAGCTACGTAGTGCACTGCCCCCGGGGTCAGGCGTGCTGTGGAGTCTTTGACTGCCAGGGCCCAGGGTGTGAGAGAGCAGGTGAGCCGAGGCACCCCAATGTCCCCCAGGAGCTGGCCGCCCTGCCAAGCCGTGCGTGGGCTCACCTAGCCTCTCTCCTTCCAGATAAATGATCTGCGTTCCCAGAAGACTCCCATTGAGAGCTTGTTTATCGAAGCCACCGAGAAGTTCCGGAGCAACATTAAGACCATGTACTCCGTCCCCGTATGTGCAGCCCCCGCCCCGGGACCGTGCCCCCGAGCTGTGTGCCTGCTCTGCCCCGTCCCTGCCTGTGGGGAATCACGGGCCCCGCTGTTGCCCTAGAACGGGAAGATACACGTGGGCTACAAGGACCTGATGGAGAACTATCAGATCGTCGTGGGCAACCTGGCCGCCGAGCGGGGCCACACGGACACCAACCTGGTCCTCAACCTCTTCCAGTCGCTGCTGGACGAGTTCACGCGCGGCTACACCACCAAGAACGACCTGGAGCCCGCCAAGGTGGGCAGCGCCACCCTTGCCCACCCCACCAGGCCACGCCCCTGGCTGCCTTGAGTGTCACGCCCACCCCTCCTGGCTGAGAATATTAATTTTTAGGGTACTCACTGGGACAGGCCAAGGGCCCTTGGAGGGCTGGGTGGCCCATTCCCGGGGAAGGAGGGGCGTGCAGGTCCCCAGGGAGCTCCAGCTTGGCGCTGAAGTCCTCTGCCTTCCCCACAGCAGAGCAAAGCGCAGAAGAAGAAGCGAAAACAGGAGCGTGCTGTGAGTAGGAACAAGCAGGTGTCTGAGGGCGTGGGGGGCCCGTGACCCCCACTCAGCCCCGTCCTAACCCCTGCATATCTGTGTGTGTGTGAGCTTGGGGGCCTGTGACCCCGGCTCAGCCCCGTCCCCTCCTAACCCCTGACCCGCCCCCTGCATATCTGTGTGTGTGTGAGCTTGGGGGCGTGTGAGCTTGGGGGCCCGTGACCCCGGCTCAGCCCCGTCCCCTCCTAACCCCTGCATATCTGAGTGTGTGTGAGCTTGGGGGCCTGTGACCCCGGCTCAGCCCCGTCCTAACCCCTGCATATCTGTGTGTGTGTGAGCTTGGGGGCCCGTGACCCCGGCTCAGCCCCCCGCCCTCCCCCGGCCCCACAGGTGCAGGAGCACAATGGGCACGTGTTCGCCAGCTACCAGGTGAGCATCCCGCAGTCCTGCGAGCAGTGCCTCTCCTACATCTGGCTCATGGACAAGGCCCTGCTGTGCAGTGGTGAGTGCCCAGCCCAGCCCTCCCGCACCCCAGGGGAGCCTTTCAGGAGGGGCGCACTCTGAGAGCCCTGCCCTGTGACCTCCTAGTGTGCAAGATGACCTGTCACAAGAAGTGTGTGCACAAGGTTCAGAGCTACTGTTCCTACACGAGCGGGCGCAAGGTGAGCCCCTGGGGCCCCGGAACATTCCAGATGGCCCAGGAGAAGAGGGCTGGGGGAGGGCGGGCGCAAGGTGAGCCTGTGGGTCCTGATGGTGAGGGGAGGAGAGCTGAGGATACCGGCCCCACTCCCTGTAAGATGCCTGGCAGACGGAAGCCCCACCCAGGCCCTGAGCTGCCTGTCCCCATGCCCACAGAGTGAGCCAGGCGCCGAGCCAGGCCACTTTGGCGTGTGCGTGGACAGCCTGACGAGCGACAAGGTGTCGGTGCCCGTGGTGCTGGAGAAGCTCCTGGAGCACGTGGAGATGCACGGGCTCTACACCGAGGGCCTCTACCGCAAGTCGGGCGCTGCCAACCGCACGCGGGAGCTGCGCCAGGCATTGCAGACAGGTGCAGGGGCTGCGGGCGGGGCCGTGGGCGGGGTCGAGCCAGGCTGGGCCTCCCCCGACACGGAGGGCACTCACCAGCTTCACCACCCACAGACCCCACAGCCGTGAACCTGGACAACTTCCCCATCCACGCCATCACGGGCGTGCTGAAGCAGTGGCTGCGGGAGCTGCCCGAGCCGCTCATGACCTTCGCCCAGTACAGCGACTTCCTTCGCGCCGTGGGTGAGCGCCGGATGGGGCCTGGGGGACTGAGGGTCCTGAGGGGGCAGCAGAGGGGGCAGCCACATCCAGGTGGGGGGCACTGAGGAAGCTCCTGTGTCCCCAGAGCTGCCCCAGCAGCAGGAGCAGCTAGCCGCCATCTACACCCTGCTGGAGCACCTTCCCGAGGCCAACCACAACTCCCTGGAGAGGCTCATCTTCCACCTGGTGAAGTGAGTGTCCGGCCCTCCCCGCACGGCCCCGCACTCGCCCCAGCACCTCTCCCCCCACCTGTGGTCTCTCACCCAGAAGCGAGCTGGGGGTCGGGGGCCAGGGCTCCCTTCTCTAGGCCAGGGCTCCCTCCCTTCCCCGTGCGCCCTGCCCCCTGACCCCTGCCCCCTGGTGGTGCTGCGCAGGGTGGCTCTGCTGGAAGACGTGAACCGCATGTCGCCGGGGGCGCTGGCCATCATCTTCGCACCCTGCCTCCTGCGCTGCCCAGACACCTCGGACCCGCTGACTAGCATGAAGGACGTGCTGAAGGTCACCACGTGAGTGCCCAGGAGAGGCCAGGGGGCTGCACCAGTGGCACAGTGGATTCCCTTCCCTGGTTGTGGTCTGCTCCTGCCGGGACTGGGGGGTGTGGGTCTGTTTGAGCACTTCCCCTGTGGGGACACACACCTAGGAGGGGACAAGGCCCTGCAGGAAGTCCTCCCCTCTCTCCAGAGCAGACAGGGCCTTCTGGGTTTCCCTTGGGGGTCCAAGACCCTCACAGGGCAGAGGCCGGGCAGCCCGCAGTGGGGGCCAGCAGCTTCTGCCTAGAAGTCTCTTAGCAAAGGAAGCAGGCTAGGGGTAGGCATTTGTCCCGGTGGCTAAAGAGCTGGCAGGAGTGCGCTGTGTTCAAGGCCTGACCCCGCCATGTGGGGCTCAGGAACTGCGGGTCCCAGTGTGGCAGAAGTGGTGTCGGCGACAACTTAGGGTTGTGACAAAGTAGTGAGAATGAATGATTTCAGTTAAAAGGACAGCTGGTACCTGGGCCAGTGATGGGAGCGGCCCCTCTGGTGGCGTGGGTGCATACCGCGTCCCGCGGGCCTGCTGCAGCAGGAGTCGGCTCCTGCCAAGGCCAGCTGGGTGTCACGGAGCCCTGTGCTGCAGCACCCGCCTCCTCTGGGGTGTGTGTTCCTTAGGGGGCTCCAGCCTACAGGGCCAGCGTGCTGGCAAGGGGCCAGGGGCGGCGTCAGCCTGGCAGTGGCGCCCTCACAGGGCACCCCGCGGTGTCCCAGCCCACGCTGATCACTGCACCTGGGGACGCTCCAGCCCTCCCCAGCTGCTGCCCCCGGGGGCTGCCCATGGCCAGCCCCATCACCGCCTGGCCGCCCTTCGCAGGTGCGTGGAGATGCTCATCAAGGAGCAGATGCGCAAGTACAAGGTGAAGATGGAGGAGATCAGCCAGCTGGAGGCGGCCGAGAGCATCGCCGTGCGCAGGCTGTCACTGCTGCGGCAGAACGCGGTGAGGGGCGTGGCCGCGGTGGGCGGGGCATCGTGTGGGCGTGGCCGGCGGTGGGCGGGGGCTCGGCCGGAGCAGGTGCTTCCTGGCAGGTGTGTGGCCTGCAGGGAACATCAGGTTCCCCCACGTCCTCCCGGGCAACCTCAGACATGGGTTCCCGACCCCCCGTCGTAGCCCTGGGCCCGACCGCACACCTTCTATCTCCGAGAAGGACAGACGGGGCGGCTGGGGTCAGCGGGGCCGTCTTGTCCCTAGCTGACCTGGACCCCACCCCCGGGAGCCGGACAGGAGCAGGTCCTGGGCTCCCTGGGGGCTCAGCCTCGTGACCTGGGTGGGGCACGTGGTCACCCTGCGTTCGTCTCTCCCCCCAGCCATGGCCTCTCAAACTGGGGTTCTCGTCTCCCTATGAGGGGGTCCTGGTATGTACCGGCGTGGTGTCCATGCTGCATGTCCACCAACCTGCATGCTGCGTCCCGCCGGCCCCTAGAAGGTCACAGGGGAGAGCCCTGCATGGCCTGACTGCCCCTCGGCCCCGCATGGCCTGTCTGTCCCTCGGCCCCCCCGAGAGCCCCGCATGGCCTGACCGTCCCTCGGCCCCACATGGCCTGACCGTCCCTCGGCCCCGCATGGCCTGTCTGTCCCTCGGCCCCCCCGAGAGCCCCGCATGGCCTGACCGTCCCTCGGCCCCCTGAGAGCCCCGCATGGCCTGACCGTCCCTCGGCCCCACATGGCCTGACCGTCCCTCGGCCCCGCATGGCCTGTCTGTCCCTCGGCCCCCCCGAGAGCCCCGCATGGCCTGACCGTCCCTTGGCCCCCTGAGAGCCCCGCATGGCCTGACCGTCCCTCGGCCCCACATGGCCTGACCGTCCCTCGGCCCCCTGAGAGCCCCGCATGGCCTGACCATCCCTCGGCCCCCCGAGAGCCCCGCATGGCCTGACCGTCCAGCCCTGCGTCCCCACTGAGTCTAACACCACTAACGTCCCCCTGGGGTGCACACGCCGCCTCCGGCCCTGCCCGCTCAGCCCACTGCGCCCTCTCTGCAGAGCAAGAGCCCCAAGGAGCCCGGCAGCCTGGAGGAGCTGGAGGCCCTGCCTGAAGAGGAGGCGGCGGGCGGGGACGGCGACGAGGACCGCGAGAAGGAGCTGCTGATGGAGCGCATCCAGTGCATCAAGGAGGAAAAGCAAGTGCCCGCTCGGCCCCGCCCACTGCAGCCACGCCCCCGGGACCCACCCATGGCGCATGACCACACCCATTGTCCACAGCCTCAGCCCATGACGCATAACCACGGCCACGCCCTTGTGCTCAGCCCCGCCCACCACGCCTGGCCCCGCCCACACCGCCACACCCCGGGCTCGCCCCGCCCACCGGTGCTGCTGGTCACTCCTGCCCAGCTCACCTGCATCTGACATCAGCTGTGTTAGCTCAGGCCCATCCTGCCCACCTACTCCCTGTCCGTTTCCGCCGCGGCTTCCCGTGCCCCCTGCCCAACATCCCCTGGCAGACCCGAGGGCGTGCCGGCCCTGCCCAGGTCTGACCATGGCCGACACTTGGGGAGTGACCCAGCATCTGGGTGAGCTTGCCCCAAGTAACAGATTAGTAAAGTGAGTGCCAGCGCGCTCCGGGGGCCAGGTCGCTGGGCAGCCTGAGCTCAGGCCCCGGTCAGCAGCTCCATGTGGGCCAGGCCCGCCCTGCGGCGCACCCCGAGGTGTCCAGGCCGGGACTGGGCAGTCCCCGTGGGGGCACAGCCTCCCGCCCCGCCCCAGCCGGTCCTCCCCCGGGGCGGCCTTGCACAGCGTGCCCGTCTCGCCCACAGGGAGGACATCACATACCGGCTGCCTGAGCTGGACCCGCGGGGCTCGGACGAGGAGAACGCAGACTCGGAGACCTCGGCCAGCACCGAGAGCCTCCTGGAGAAGCGGGCCGGGCGCGGGGCCCCCGAAGGTCAGTACTGAGGGGAGCCAGCTCCTGTCCTGCTCCCGGGGCCCGGGTCCTGCAGTAACCCCGCGTCTCTCTTCAAAAGGGCCCCCCGCGCCTGCGCTCCCCCGCCCCGGGGTGCCCGCCCCGAGCCCCCTTCCCCCGGCGGCCGCCCCCGCCCGCCGAAGGCCGGCCTCCTTCGTCACGGTGCGAGCGAAGACCCCCCGGCGGACCCCCGTCATGCCCACCGCCAACATCAAGCTCCCTCCGGGCCTGGCCTCGCACCTGTCCGCCGGCGTGGTCGCCACCGTGCGGCGCCGCGAGCCGCCCGCCCGCCGGCCGGACCTGGTGCACTCGCTGTACGTGGCGCCCGGGGCCCAGCTGCCCGTGCAGGCAGCCCTGGAGGCGCTGCGGGAGCAGCCAGGGCCGGCCACACCGGCCCGGCGCAGGTACTCCGACCCGCCGCTCTACTGCCTGCCACGGCCCGCCTCCCCGGGCCAGGCCCCCGGCTGAGCCCCCGAGGGAGGCACCTGGACAGGCTCCGGGCGCCACTGGAGAAGGTGCACCTGCTCAGGCCCGGCCGGCGCTGCCCAGCGCCTCTTCGTGGTTTACATAACTGAGCTGTCACAGCCTTGGTGGCAGCTGGACTTGGCGCATGTTCAAGCCTCGCCACCAAGCGCCTGCATCCTCGTGCCAGCCATGGGGGGCAGAGGAGGACGGTACCGTGGCCGCAAAGACCCAAACTCTGTCTCCAATTGGCGCTCGGCGCCGCCTGGCCGGCACAGGGCAGGACCCGGAGGAAGTGGCCGCTGCGTCCCTGAAGCGCCAGGAGTTAGGTGCAAGGAGGCCACCCCAGGCACTGCCCATCCCGTGCGACCGACCATGGGACCAGGGACCCCGGACACATGGGTGGGGAGAGCGTTGCGGGTGCACGGCAGCCACCTTGGAAGGCCACCCAGCTCACCTCGCGGGCTGGCAGGGAACCAAGGTGTGAAATAAAACTCGCCTTTCGCGACGCACTGCTGTGGGATTCCTGCCGCCACCCCTCTCTCTGACACACGCGCCCCTGCACGGGCCTGTCCACAGGGCTGGGGCAGCACCGGGGGTGGTCAAACCACGGGGGGCGAGCCCGAGGTCCAGAAGGGGGCAGGTCCAGCTTCCAGCTGAGGGCCCTGCGGGTTGCGGCCACAGCTGGATCCCTCCAGGCTGCTGTCATGTGCAGTTCCAGCCACGATGGTCATCAGGGAGCGAGCCAGCGGCTGGGAGCCTTACCAACAACTGTGTCTTCAGGAACGCAGACAGGTTTCAAAACAGCCAATTTAGTTCCATTTTGCAGACTTCTGGATTCCCTTTGTTGACACTTAAACCCCTACAAAGATCCCCCAAGCCTGGGGAGCAGCATGGTCCACCTGGCCTCACGTGGCTTCAGATGCCAGGTACATGGCCCACCCAGCCACAGCTTGGGACGCCCGCAGCCCCACTTCCCACCCAGCTCCCTGCCTGTGGCCTGGGAAAGCAGTGGAGGACGGCCCACAGCCTGGGGACCCTGCACCCGCGTGGGAGACCCGGAAGAGGCTCCTGGCTCCTGGTCAGCTGTGGCCACATGGGAAGTCAACTAATAGGCAAAATATCTCTTTTCTTTCAAAATCTGTTGCAAATTTTCAAAAATGTCACACTCAAAGAAGATTTTGGCGACACAAATGCACCGCATTCGGTCCCCTCCCCCAGGTTCGCCCTTGGAGCCTCTGGCACCAGGAGCAGCCTGCAGGCGATGGCGGGCTCGGGCCAGGCCCAAGCCGCGGGAGAGCCAGGAGCAGGGGTGCTGTCCACAGACACGCCCGTTCCCATCCCGGGTTATGGTCAGCAGGACACGAAGGGGGACATGCTGGGAGGTGGGGTTCTAAAGCCACACAGCCACCGAAGTGTCCCCACCTCACCCCGCCCAGGGCGTTGGCAGGGCCTCCCCGGTGGTGCGCGGCTGTGCCCCCCACTGATGGGCCTGGGGCCCCGGTGGTGCGCGGCTGTGCCCCCCATTGATGGGTCCCTGCAGGGCGGGCTGTGACCAGGGATGGGTCCTTGCAGGGCAGGCTGTGACCAGGGATGGGTCCCTGCAGGGCAGGCTGTGACCAGGGATGGGTCCTTGCAGGGCAGGCTGTGCCCCCCATTGATGGGTCCCTGCAGGGCAGGCTGTGACCAGGGATGGGTCCCTGCAGGGCGGGCTGTGACCAGGGATGGGTCCCTGCAGGGCAGGCTGGGCCTGGTCTCCACCCCAGACTCCGTAGCAGGCCCCATCACTCTGACCAGCCCCTCGGCCAGACGGGCTACGGGGTCAAGGCCGCGCCAGGGCGCGGGAACCCGGATCCCCGAGGTGCCAGGCAGGACCAGCCTGGCGGAACCCGGTGCGCCGGGGGCACGGTGCCGGAGGACATCTGCCTGGGTAAAGCCAGCGCGGCCGCCCTGAGTAAAGATGGCCCTATCGGCCTCCTCGCCCTTTCCCGTCCTAGGAGGCCTTCAAGCCGCAGTTCCCGCTTCCGACGGAATTCTCCCGCACACTGGTGTGTCACACAGAGACCACTGGTTAAAACGGAAACGAGAGTACTTCCGCTCCCCATAAAGGGTCTAGGGATCCGGGCACAATCGCCCGGAAGGAAGCCAAGAGGAGGCACTTCCGCCCTGCTCCAAGATGGCACCTGCGGAAGGGGTAAGCCGTTGTCCGATGGCAGCGTCGCGGCTCGAGCTCAACCTGGTGCGCCTGCTGTGCCGCTGCGAGGCGATGGCAGCCGAGCGGCGGGACCCCGACGAGTGGCGCCTGGAGAAGGTGTGTGTGTCGGGACGCCCGACTCCCGCCGGGGGCTGCGGGGCGGCCGGACCGCGGGGCTGCCGCGCTGGCCACGCCCTTCCTGCGGTGCCGCCCCGTCCCAAGAGTAGCTCCGCCCCTCTCCCGAGCCACGCCCATCGTAGCTCCGCCCCGCGGCCCATCCCCTGTAACGCCGCCTTCAGCCCCACCCCTCTCCTGGCCCCGCCCCTTTCCTGACCCCGCCCCTCCCGCAGTACGTGGGCGCCCTGGAGGACATGCTGCAGGCCCTCAAGGCTCAGGCCAGGTAGGTGGGTGGGGGTCCCACGGACTCGGGCCCCCAACTCTGTCCCTGCCGCCCAGCGCCCTGCCTCCGGAGCTGGGGTCCCCCCGCGAGCCCCGCAAGCCCCGCAAGCCCGCCTCTGCCGTGGGGTCCTCCCGCAAGCCCGCCTCTGCCGTGGGGTCCTCCCGCAAGCCCGCCTCTGCCGTGGGGTCCCCCCCGCAAGCCCGCCTCTGCCGTGGGGTCCCCCCGCAAGCCCCGCAAGCCCGCCTCTGCCGTGGGGTCCCCGCAAGCCCGCCTCTGCCGTGGGGTCCTCCTGCAAGCCCCGCAAGCCCGCCTCTGCCGTGGGGTCCCCCCGCAAGCCCGCCTCTGCCGTGGGGTCCCCCCGCAAGCCCGCCTCTGAGTTGGGGGTCCCCCGGATTCGGGTCCCCCGCCTTCTCACCGCTGAACTGCCCTGGCCGTCCAGCAAGCCCGCGTCCGAGGTGCTCGGCGAGTACTCACGCAAGGTGGACTTCCTGAGAGGCCTGCTGCAGGCCGAGAAGCTGGTGAGCCCCACGCAGGTGGAGGGCAGCAGGGAGCAGGGGGAGCCCCCACGCCACCCCAGCCTCCCCGGCCCCCCGCCGTGACCCCTGCAATGCCCCGCTCCCCGCAGACCTCGCCGTCCGAGAAGGCGTTGGCCAACCAGTTCCTGACCCCGGGCCGCGTGCCCACAACAGCCCGGGAGCGCGTGCCGGCCACCAGGACGGTGCACCTGCAGTCACGGGCACGCTACACTGACGAGATGCGCAGCGAGCTGCTGGGCACGGTGCGGCCCGGGGACCTCGCGGAAGGCGGGTGGGAGGCCAGCAGACAGGGACGCTTGGTGGCCGGGCCATGTGCATTGGTGCTGGTGGTCAGTCCCGTGGGACACGAGGTTGCCGTCTTCTCCAAGAGCCTGGTTCAAGTCCGACCTTGTCCAATTCTGACCTGGACCCTGAGTGGCAGGGGGAGGGTGAGGTCCGTGCCAGCCACGTGGCCGACTCAGACGGAGTGCCCTGGTCCCTGGGCTGTCCTCTGATGCTTTCTCAGGCTCATAAGCAGGATGGGAAGTGGAGCAGCTGGGACTTGAGCCAGCAGCTCTGTGGGCTGCCAGTTCTGCAGGCAGTGGCCTTACCCACTGTGCCACGCTGCCAGGCTGCTGCCAGGACCCTGCCTTCCCACTCCTCCGTTGGCGCAGACAGGTGGCCATTGGGCCTGTGGGCAGCATGGTGCCCTGTCACTGGGTGGGAGACGTGGGGCATGCAGGCCCGGGTACCAGCCTCACACCTCTGCCCTTCTCCCCCCCAGGACCCAGCTGGTGAGTCGCCCTCGGCCAAAACAGGATCCAGTGTCCATTCCCCCTGCCCCATCCCTCTCAGCCCCTCCCGCTTGGCATCCCCTGCAGGTCCGGAGGGGGTGTCAGTTTTCCAGGTTACCCCTGGGGGGGGCAGAGTGGGGCCGAAGCTGTTGGAGGATCCTTAGAGAGCGGGCATGGCACTAGGGCTTTGAGGCATTGTCAGGAGCCTGCGGGCCAGGCACCAGAGCACACCTCATCCTCTGCTCTTTCCTGTCTGGGCCGTTTCACTTCTAGAACCAGAAGTGGACGTGCGAAGGCGGAGGTGAGTGGGTTCAGGCCTGGGGCAGGGTGGAGGGGAGGAGTCTTCCCGTACCCCACTCCTTGGGGGCACCCCCACCCCGGCTGCAGTGGGGACCCCGTGGGGACGTGTCGCTCTGTTCTCTCCGGCTGGGCAGCGGCGCTGCGGGACCCAGGGCGGCTGATGAGAAGCAGTCGGCGGCCGAGCTAGACCTGGTCTTGCAGCGGCAGCAGGCCCTACAGGAGAAGCTAGCCGAGGAGATGCTGGGCCTGGCCCGGAGCCTCAAGAGCAACACGCTGGCCGCCCAGAGCGTCATCAAGAAGGACAACCAGGTAAGGGCCGGGGAGCGGGGTCCAGGGGACTGCAGGCCGGGGAGCGGGGTCCAGGGGGCCTGCAGGCCCGGGAGCGGGGTCCAGGGGGGCTGCAGGCCCGGGAGCGGGGTCCAGGGGGGCTGCAGGCCGGGGAGCGGGGTCCAGGGGGGCTGCAGGCCGGGGAGCGGGGTCCAGGGGGGCTGCAGGCCGGGGAGCGGGGTCCAGGGGGGCTGCAGGCCGGGGAGCGGGGTCCAGGGGGGCTGCAGGCCGGGGAGCGGGGTCCAGGGGCCTGAGCACCCCATGCCCCCACAGACCCTGTCGCACTCGCTGAAGATGGCCGACCAGAGCCTGGAGAAGCTCAAGACGGAGTCGGAGCGGCTGGAGCAGCACGCGCAGAAGTCAGTCAACTGGCTGCTCTGGGCCATGCTCATCGTGGTCTGCTTCATCTTCATCAGCATGATCCTCTTCATCCGCATCATGCCCAAGCTCAAGTGAGGACGGCTGGGGCCTTCTCTGACCGCCGCTGGACGCCCCGGACCCCCTGGACCCCCTGGACCTGCCTGCCCCTGCTGGACCCCCGGACCCCCTGGACCCCCTGGACCTGCCTGCCCCTGCTGGACACCCTGGACCCCCCGGACCCGCCTGCCCCTGCTGGACCCCCGGAACCCCTGGACCTGCTGGACCCCCTGGACCCGCCTGCTCCACCTGCTCCTGCTGGACCCCCTGGACCCCCCGGGACCCGCCTGCCCCTGCTGGACCCCCTGGACCCCCTGGACCTGCTGGACCCCCTGGACCCCCTGGACCCGCCTGCCCCTGCTGGACCCCCTGGACCCCCTGGACCCGCCGGCTCCCACTGCCCCCACCCGCCCCCGGGAAGTGAGGCGGGAAGGGCGGCGACCGAGGAGAAGGGCACCGGGCCTGGAATGGCATCAACATTCTTAAAATATAAAGGATGAATAAACACAGACTCGGGTCCATGCACCAAGCACGGCTAAGGGGAGGGCACTTCCGCCCCCCGCCGGGCCCCGCCCCGCCCGGACACGCCCACCCAGGGCTGCTTCCGGCCGCCAGGCCACGCCCGGCGCAAGGCCGGGGCGGCGAGGGCCGCTTCCGCCCCGAGCCGGGCCCCGCCCCGTGCCCTCCGCCCGGCGGCCTGACCCCGCGGGCCGCATCCGCCGCAGCGCTCGCTCGGCCCGGATCCCGCAGGCCTCCGCCGACAGCCGGACGCTGGGCCAGGTGACACCGCCGCGCGGGGAGAGGCGCCCTGACGTCACGGCTCGGGGACCCTCCGCTCTTCCCGGTGCCGCTGCTGGGGGGTGGGGCCGCCGAGGGCCAATGGGCGTGCAACTAGAGCTTGGGCGTGGCTTGACTGGGTGGGGCGGAGCCGGGGCCATGGCTTAGGGCGATTGGGCGGGGTCGGGGCGTGGCTTCTCACAGGGAGGTGTGGGCGTGGCTTTGCTGGATGAGGCGTGGCCTGGTTGGGCAGAGATGAGCTGGGGGCGGAGCGCGAGGCTTGCTGTGCTCAGCGTGGTGGGCGGGGATTGCTGGGCGTGGCCTGTCGTGAATGGGGCGGGGCTTGCTTTCAGGGCGTGGCCTGTTGCGAACGGGGGCGGGGCTTGCGTGCTGGGGGCGGGCCTGACGGGGCGTGGCTTGCTGCGTGTCCCCAGGTCGCCCCCCGGCCCCGGGGTGGCCCCGCCCCACCTCGCAGGGCCCGCCCCCCGGCCCCGGGACCCCCACACAGGCCCATGCCCGTCCGGGAGCGCCCCTCGAAGGCCCGGGGCTGCCGGGGCACCCCGCACCCCGACCCGCCCGGCCCGGGACCCCCGGTGAGTGGGACCCCGTGAGTGGGACCCCGTGAGTGGGACCCCCGTGAGTGGGACCCCGTGAGTGGGTCCCCCGTGAGTGGGACCCCGTGAGTGGGACCCCGTGAGTGGGACCCCCGTGAGTGGGACCCCGTGAGTGGGACCCCAGTGAGTGGGACCCCCGTGAGTGGGACCCCGTGAGTGGGACCCCGTGAGTGGGACCCCCGTGAGTGGGACCCCGTGAGTGGGACCCCCGTGAGTGGGACCCTGTGAGTGGGACCCCCGGTGAGTGGGACCCCGTGAGTGGGACCCCCGTGAGTGGGTCCCCCGTGAGTGGGACCCCGTGAGTGGGACCCCGTGAGTGGGACGCGGGGGCCTGGGACCTCCTGGGTCCCCACACACCCTGAGCTCCTGCAGCGCCCCGGCTCCTCGCGCCCTGCAGGCCTGCGCCCCCCACGCCCCCCACGCCCTCGGAGCCCACGCCGTGAAGCCCAGGAAGATCGTGTTCCAGGATGAGCTGCCTGCCCGGGCCCCACGGGGCGCCCCAAGTCCCGTAGGAGCCCCCCCAGCCAGGCGCACCCCCAGGCCCGACCCGGTGCCTGACTACGAGCTGTGAGTGAGGGGCAATCACGCTGGGGCTTCCACGGATGTATAAGAGCTTGCCAGTTGGCTTTCTTTTTTTAAAAAGGCCATACGGAGAGGGTACTGCAGCAGGTGCATTTGGGGGGCATGGGGGAGTCAGCCCTTTCACTCCCCAGCCCCCCTCATCCTCCGTAGCAAGTACCCCGCCATCAGCAGCGAGAGGGAGCGGACCCGCTACGCCGCCGTGTTCCAGGACCAGTACGGGGAGTTCCTGCAGCTGCAGCAGGAGCTGGGCTGCGTGCAGGCCAGGCTGAGGCGGCTGGAGGCCCTGCTGGCGGCCCTGCCCCCTCCCCGCAGCCAGGTCAGTGCCGGGGACCCCCACCCCGGCTGGCTGCCTCGGCCTCCCCACACTCCCGCCTCAGCCTCCTCCTCCTCCTCCTCGGCAGAGGGAGGCCCAGGCCGCGGCCCGCGTGTGGACGGAGCTGGACAGGAAGCGGACGGTGAGCTGGGGGCGGGCGGCAAGGCCGGGGCGCCTGCACCCCGTGTGCGGGACGGGGAGGGAGGGCCAGACCGCCACCGGCGCCCGCCGGCTCTCACCCCACGCAGGACCCCGGCCTCCTGGACAAGCAGGCCCGCTGCCGCTACCTCAAGGGGAAACTGAGGCACCTCAAGGGGCAGATCCGCAAGTTCCAGGAGCAGCAGGACAGCGAGGGCTCCGTGTACTTCTGAGCGAGCTGGGCTTCGGCTGGCGGCCCCCTCCTCCAGGAAGCCCCCGGGACCCTCCCGCCTCACTGTGCCCCAGTGCAATAAACGCGTATGAGGCACCTGCTGTATACAGCTGCTGGCCCTCCCCGACACAGGGCACTCAGGGGCTCGGCATTGTCCCCAGAGGTGGGCGGCACCCGGCGTCTCCGACAAAGGGCGTGGGCTCGGCATCGGGGAGTCAGGAAAGTCAGGGACCCCATGAGAACGCCGGAATCCCACTGCGGAAGGATTGGGGGCAGCCCTGGCCGCAGAACGCACCAGGTGCAGTGTTGGGGTCAGCCAGAAGGGGCGTTCTCCATCCCCAAGTCTTTACAACACCACCTTCACCAAGAGGGGCACTCTGGGTGGGGCTCTGTAGGGCGATTAGGAGTCCGGCTGCTCAGTCACCCTGGAGGGACAGCTGAGGCTGCTCCAGTAAGACCCCACCCGGCCTGCGCCCAGCTCAGGCCACTCGGCCACTGCTGCAGCACTGCCAGCCCAGAGTGGCAGGGATCCAGGGGTTGCAGCCTGCGTCCACATATCCCCCCACGAAGCCAGATGCCCACCCCATGGGGCATCTTTGCTGGACAGCTTGTATCTGCTGACATGTAACCCCCAGCGCCAACTCCACGGACTCGGGGGCTTTCGGGGGTGGCTTTTTCTCCCCCCATTTCACAAGGACACGCGGCAGAAGTCTGGGATCTCGGAATGTAAACGCCCGAGGGTTTCAGGCGTGGCTCGATCCGGCTCGAGGCCAAGCCAGAGTTCACGCAGGGGGAGGACTCACTTCCTGTGGACTCACTTCCTGTGAGGTGTCCGGCCTGTCCACGCACACTTGGGGGAGTAAGCTGAGACCCAGAATATTCCGCCAAGAGCTGGGAGTAAAGGGTGCCCCATAAGCAAGGGGTCCCCCCTTTTCACCCACCGCTACCCTCCAAATAATGCGGCCTGCACAGGTAGGAAATATCTTTATTCTTGGCTTGGATTTGCCATCGTGTGGTGTCCAGCGTGGATCACGCACTGCCTGGCCCCCACGCAGCCCCCCGCGGGTCCGGACGCCAGGCCTTCGTCCATCACACTGCGCTCGGGGGCGGGGAGGAGCCGCCCCCAAACAAGAGCCCGTGCGGTGTCCCCGACCAACTCGTGGCTGGAGCAGTGAGTCCATTTTTGGTTTCATGATCATTTTTAAAAAACAGAAAAGACAAAACATTTCACAGTCTCTCTTAAAAACAAAACTGAGGAGGCGGGGGAGGGGCTGGTCCCTGTGGCCGCCCCGTCGGGGGGCGCACCCCGCAGCCTTCCTGTCCCTCAACCCCGTGCACCCCAAGAGGGGGGTCTGGGGGCGCACCCCGTGAGGCGGGTCTGGGGGCGCACCCCGTGAGGCGGGTCTGGGGGCGCACCCCGTGAGGCGGGTCTGGGGGCGCACCCCGTGAGGCGGGCCTGGGGGCGCACCCCGTGAGGCGGGTCTGGGGGCGCTAGCCGGAGCCGTAGGGCCAGTTGAAGGTGCTCCCCGACAGCAGCATGTCGCGGATCAGCGTCTCGATGGGCGTCTTGCCCACCAGGCGCATGAAGAAGAGCTGTGAGATGAGGGAGGCGGGCACGGCGCGCAGGGCGGGCAGGCGCAGCAGCAGGCGCCCGAAGCGCTGGGGCTGCGACGGGTACTGGGCGCGCACGTACTCGGTCAGCGCCACCTGCGCCTTCTCCTGCAGGCTCTCCACGTGCGCGGGGTCCGAGAGGCCGCAGGCATCTGGGGGGCGGGACGGAGGAGCACCCGGGTCAGAGCTGGGGGTGCGGGAGGCGGGCACAGCCCTATGTGTCCGAGCCACCTCGCCGAGTGCCCGGCCTGGGGCGGGTCCCTGGCCCCCCTGGCCTCCCGTGGGCGCAGGGCCTTTCCCACCCCCGCAGGCGGATCACAGGAGCGGGGCTGAGGGGGAGCCCCTGTGCTGAGCCCGCGCCTTCGGCGCTGCTACTCGCAGCAGTACGGCAAGGCTGGGCAGCTGGCGAGCCAGCAGGGGGACCGGCCTCTGCAGGACGGAGCCGGGCCACGCCCACACCCCACTGCCCACCCTGGGAGGTGGGGTCTGGTCGGAAAGCCCCGAAGTGGGGTGCCTGGGACCTCCTCCCCCCCGCCCCGCACCTAACCCAGGGAATTAGGGCGCCTGGGCGGCCATCAGGGCCGGGGGAGCCGCGCGGCTCGGGGTCCTTGGGGGGTGGCACGTGGGGAAAGGAAGAATCGCCTGGTTTACATCAACTCCCGTCCCTCGCTGCCTGCGAGTCGGGGGGCGGGAAAGGACTCGGGGCGCGCTCTGGGTCCCCACCCCCCTGGGAAGGACTCGGGGCGCGCTCTGGGTCCCCACCCCCCTGGGAAGGAGGACTCGGGGCGCGCTCTGGGTCCCCACCCCCCTGGGAAGGACTCGGGCGCGCTCTGGGTCCCCAACCCCGGGAAGGAGGACTCGGGGACCCCACCCGCCCCAGGGCACGCCCGCTCACCCGGTGTGAACAGCGCGATGGCCTTGAGGCAGCCGTACTCGGCCGAGTCCACCTGCAGGCGGCCCAGCTTGTCCACCTGCTCCTGGAAGGCGCGCACCTGGTCCATGAAGGCCACGGCGCGCTCGGCGGCCATGGGCGCGGCGTGCAGGCCGGCGGCGGCCAGCAGCGGCGCCGTGTGCAGGGGCAGCGCGGCCTGCGCCGCGTTCAGCACGAACAGCTCGCTCCAGCTGAGGCGCAGCAGCGCCACCTGATCGGCCACCGGCAGCTCCGGGAAGAAGGGCGCGTGGCGCGCCCACTCCACCGTGCTGAAGAGCAGCCGCGCAGCCAGCTCGCACACGTTGTCGATGCCCAGCACGGCGCCCGCCGCTCCCGCTCCGCCGCCGCCTCCCGCTCCGCCGGCCCCGCACGCGCCCGCGCCGCCGAAGCGCCCCGCCGCCGCCGGGTAAGGCTCGGCCCGCAGCAGCTGCGCGATCAGCTCCGACACCGGCTGCCCCGGGAACAGGTCCCCGCCGCCGCCGCCGCCTCCCGCTGCTGCCGCTGCGGCCGCCGCTGCTGCCACGGCCAGCGCCGAGCCCGGGGGGCTGCCGGAGGAGGCGGCCACCGCGCCGGGCAGCGAGTGCGGGATGCGGCCACGCTGCACGGCTGCGGGGATGGAGAGAGGGGGGAGACGGCCGTCAGAGCGCACCCCTGTACCCAGACCCTGTGCGCTCCTGAGCCCTAACACTAACCCCTGTACCCAGAACCCTGTGCGCTCCTGAGCCCTAACACTAACCCTTGAACCCCGTGTGCACCCATGAACACCCCTAACCCCTGAACCCCGTGCGCACCCATGAACACCCCTAACCCCTGAACCCCGTGCGCACCCATGAACACCCCTAACCCCTGAACCCCGCCACGTGTGCACCCATGAACACCCCTAACCCCTGAACCCCGTGTGCACCCATGAACACCCCTAACCCCTGAACCCCGCCCCGTGTGCACCCATGAACACCCCTAACCCTAACCCCTGAACCCCGTGCGCACCCATGAACACCCCTAACCTCTGAACCCCGCCCCGTGCACACGCATGAACACCCCTAACCCCTGAACCCCGTGCGCACCATGAACACCCCTAACCCTGACCCCTGAACCCCGTGTGCACCCATGAACACCCCTAACCCCTGAACCCCGTGCGCGCCCATGAACACCCCAACCCTAACCCTAACCCCTGAACCCCGTGCGCACCCATGAACACCCCTAACCCCTGAACCCCGCCCCGTGCGCACTTATGAGCCTTAGCTCTGATCCCTGAATCCTGTGCGCTCCTGACCCCTAGCACTAACCCCTGAACCCCGCCCCGTGCGCGCCCATGAACACCCCTAACCCCTGAACCCCGTGCGCACCCATGAACACCCCTAACCCCTGAAACCAGCACCTTGTACATCCCTGAACCCCAACCCTAACCCCTGACCTACCTTCCCCCTACGCACCTCTGAACCTCAACTCTGATCCCTGAATCCCATGCCCTGCGCGCTGCTGAACCCTAGCACTAACCCCTGAACCCCAACCCTAACCGCAGAACCCCACCTCCTGTGTGCCCCTGAACCTGCCCCCGTGTGCCCCTGAACCCTGCCTCCTGTGTGCCCCTGAACCCTAACCCCATGTGTGCCCCTGAACCCGCCCTCTGTGTGCCCCTGAACCCTGACCCTAACCCCTGAGGCCCACTTCCTGGCCCAGGGCATGGCCTGGGCACTTTTCCAGGGCTGTGGGACTCCCACCCGCACCCAAGGCAAGCAGACAAGAGGGAAACCGAGGCACATTTGGCTGCCTGCCCAGCGGGTGTGTGCCAGGCAGGGGGAGGCGGGAAGGAAGGGGCAGCCTGCCAAGCAGAGGCTAATTAATGAGCCTTAATGAGTTGGCATGCCCAGCCTTATCATGGCCGGGGTGAAGGCAGGGTCAAGCCAGCACCCTCCCCTCCCTTGAGGCGGGCGCCAGCAGGGCAGGCAGAGCAGCCCCACGGCGCCACCTCCCACCCCAGGGCCTTTGCACATGCTCGGTCCCCAGCCCTTCCTCCTCCTCCTCTCCTTCCCCACTCAGCCCAGGCCCCTCACAAGCCTCCCCACTCAGCCCTGGATGCTCAGCTGCTCCACCTGTGAAATGACAAGCTGCCCGGGGAACAGCTGGCCAACAGCCCCTTCCGGAACGCCTGGTGTGTGCCAGCGCCCTGCATCACCCACCAGGAGGGCTTCCTGGAGGAGGAGGGACATCGGAACCCCACAGGGGAGAGTCAGCCTGTACTAAGGTGGGACTCCGCCGGCAGGATGCAGCGGGACCCCGGCTCTTGGCATCCAAGCACAAGTGGGGTGGGAGGACATGCGAGTCACCCCGAATTTCAAGCAGCCAAAGGCAGCAACTTCCAAGCAACTCAGAACAAACTTTCCCAGCTTCTCCCAGAGGCCTGGTGAGGACACTCTGTTCTGGGGCGTGGCAGGCTAAACCACCGCTACCGATGACAGCCTCATCCCATTCGGGCACAGGTTCATGTCCCGGCTGCCCCACTTCCCATCCAGCTCCCTGCCTGTGGCCTGGGAAAGCAGTGGAGGACGGCCCACAGCCTTGGGACCCTGCACCCGCGTGGGAGACCAGGAAGAAGCTCCTGGCTTCTGGCTTCAGACTGGCTCAGCTCTGGCTGTTGTGGCCACTTGGGGAGTGAATTAGCAGACGGAAGATCTCTTAACTTTGCCTTCCAGATACACAACATTTCTCAAAAACAGTACAGGCTGAAAGTAAGAGAGACTCAAGGCAGACTGGGATGCCAGGCTGCCCTGGGCCATGCCCTCCCTCGGGCGTCCGGGGTTAGCGCGAGGGCAGTGCCCTGTGACTCCCTCAGCCAGTCCCTGCCTTAGGCAAACAGAAGGCAGGGCTAGACAGAGAGAGAGCGCTCAAATAAAAAACCAGCAGCGCCTCCTCATTCTGCAGGGGGCGGGAGAGGGGGGCAGGTGGACCCTGACCCCCCCCCAGCACAGCAGCTGGGCCACCCGCTGCCCCGTTCCCCTGGCCATAATTGGATTCCCCCAGCGGCTGCCTGCTGCCCCGGGGGCTGCTGGCCGGAGGAGGGGGGCAGTAACGAGGTTAGCCGGCGCCAGAGCCCGCCCCGCGCCTGGCCGTGACTGTGGCCGGCGCCTGCCCCCACCCCACGCACGCCCGCGGCCCTGAGTGCTCACCCTCCTTGCGCATGCCAACTCGGAAGCACTTCTTGAGGCGGCAGTACTGGCACTGGTTGCGATGGTGCTGGTCGATCTGGCAGTCACGGTTGGACCTGGTGTGTGGGGGGGACACAGAAGTCAGGGCCCCCCACTCCTCCAGAAGGGAGCCCCAAGCTAGACAGCTGGCCTCCAGGGCGGCGGGAGAGGGTGCTGGGAAGTGGGTTCTGTAGGATGCATAGGAGTTCAGCTGGTGAGCAGAAGTGGGGCTCCTGAGCAGAAGAAGGTAGCCCTAAACAAAGGTTTGCAAAGACCCAGGAGGTGGGGCAGGGCCTCAGCTGCTCGGGGAGTCCCCGCGTGGCGCACGCCGAGGTGGACTGCGTTAATACCCAGCGAATAAGAGGACAAAGGCATTCCTGACCCTCGGGAAGGGCCCACAGCTAAGCCCCTCTGTGCAGGACAACCCCTGTCACGGCCCAGGACACTTCCTCCAGGCAGCCCTTGGGGGCTGTGCACGGGAGAGGGGAGACTAAGGGAGCCCCCTACCCGCCCCCCAGACACCTGCCGAGGGTGTGGGGGCGGTGCCCGGCCCGGGCGGCTGCAGAACAAAGCGCCGGCAGCGGGGCAGCAGTGGGAGGACCAACCGAGCAGTCGGGTGGAACCGGCCAGGCCCGGGGCCAGCCAGGGCGGCACGGCCTGGGGGCAGGGCGCCTGACCTCCCAGGAGGCCCTGAACCTTTGGCCTCCACTTCCAGGGCGGTTGGAGCCCTGCCCAGGCCTCTCTCCCTCACCCTCCACGGCTGCCTTCTGCCCCCAGCCCGGACTCTCCCAAGCCTACTTCCTGCCTTGCCTGGGTGATCCCAGCTCACCCCGCATACCCTTCCCACTTAAAGAGCCACCTCCCCCAGGCAGCCCTCCTGGCCTCCTATGAGCTTAAACCCTGGTTATCAAACGCTGAGCCTGGGGGCTGGGCAGGGTGGGGGTGAGGGCCTCCTGGCATCCAACCGGCCAGCAAAATCGGAGAGGCCCAGAGAGGGACACGGCCTGGCCAGGCCGCACACAGCACGGCCTGCCAGTGCTTCCCCGGCGCCATTCCCCAAAGACCCGGGCCCTGAAAGTTGGAAAGTTATTCCAGTGGCAAGAACGAGGTCAAGTCGGATGGCCCAGTTAGTGCGGGAGCAGGGAGGTGGCGAGGCAGCGCACGGCAGGCGGGCACACTCAGCCACTTGGGGCCCCTCCTTCCTTCCCTGTCTGGGGGTCTTGGCTCCACAGACACCCCAGCTCGTCCCGCTCCCCTCCCCCCGACGCACATCCCTAGCCCATCAGCACAGCCACCCATGGGCACAAGGAGGACACAGGGGTCATCTCCAGCCCTCGGTGTTGCTTATCTGCAAAATGGGACAGCCCATGCGGGGCATGGACCGTGGAGGGGGGTGCACGGGGACCCCCCCACGTGGTCCTCCAGGACTTCGTGCCAAAAGGGCGGCCAGCAGCCTTTGTGTCCCACGTCCCCAGCAGATACCAACAGAGACAGCCACCACGGCCACGCCCTGGCACAGGGGCCTGGGGGCCGGGGGGGGCACTCTGCACTCCCAGCCGGCCAAGTTTACAAGCTGGTGATTTTATCCCCAGGAGCCGGGTACCCACCCCTGGGTGTGTGTGCGGGGCGCGGGAGGGGGGGTGCGGCCGATTCCGGTGGCCATTTCCGCTGACCTGAGGCCCACCCTGAGCCTATGGGGAGGGGGGCGGTTGCTGCGGACGCGCCAGGCCAGCTCCCCACCCCCACGCAGGACGCCCACTCCTGGGGGAGGAAGCCATCCCGAGCCGCGGCGGGAGCAGCAGCAGCAGAGGCGGCGGCAGCGGCTGGAGCCTGGGCGACTTTGGAAGTGATATTTGACCCCAAGGGCGCGCCATATCGATCCGCGCGGCCGCAGACAATGGCCCCTGGACGCCGCCGTCGCCGCGGTCCAAGTTCCACGTTGGACCCCCCCCCCCCGTGCGCGCGCGCACACACACACACCCCCGCCAGGATTGCCCAACAGCAGGGGGTGCACTAATGTTAGGGTCCCACCTCCCCCTAGCATGGCCCTCTCTCCCCTGGGGGGTGTGGAAGGGAGGAAGAGGAGGAGGAGGAAGAGCCAGGAACCCGGGCGG
>NW_024466845.1:0-27099 GCF_017591425.1 Ochotona curzoniae
GTGCATGGTAGCCGGTGGCCAGCTGGATGATATCCGTCACCAGGGCTGTGGCGCAGAGGCCGAACACGTGCACGCCTGTGGAGAGGGCGTGGAGAGGGGTGATGGTCGGTACCGGGCCTGTAAGGCAGGCATGCACGCACGCGTGCAGGAGCGGGGTCACAGCCTGGAGTGGACGGCAGGGCTGGACAAATGTGGAGCGGGATCAGGCCCGGAGCGGATACCGGGTGGCTCAGCCGACAGGCGACTCACCCACGAAACGCACGGTTCGCCGCAGGAAGGAGCTGAGGCTGCAGCCGCCAGCGCTGATGCTGCCCTCGGCCCCACCGGGGACAGCCCCGCGGCCCCACAGCCGGGACTGCAGGCAGTAGAGCAGGCCTTCGCCAAGCATGATCTGCGGACGACAGGAGGCTCAGCCGGGTTCGGCTGGCAGCGCGCGGCAGGCCGGCCAGCTGGGCACTCACCGAGGCGGCGGGGGCGGCGAAGGCCAGGCTGAGCAGCATCAGCAAGGGAATGAGCTCCTCACTGGTCTCCACGTAGGGCATGGACAGCGAGCGGTCATAGCACTGGAAGCCCACCTTGGCCGGCTTGAAGACGTCCGTCAGCTCCAGGAAGTACAGCGACACCACGGAGGACGCCACGATGGGCAGCTGCGGGGATGGGGCTGCTGCGGTCAGCCTGTGGCCCCTGCTTTGGGACCAAGCCTGTTCACCCCCTAGGCTTCCTGAGCCTTAGGAAAGCCTGCAGTTGGGTCCCCACGAGAGAGGCATCCCTCAGGGGGCAGGTGGCTCCATCCTGCCCTGTGGCCCTGGAACGGGACATGCCCCCAGGCAGGTGGCCCAGACAAGGCAGGCGGAGGAGCCACTGGCACTCGTGGGTGTCAGCAGGCGGCTAGTTCCTTCAGGGCCTTGGGTATGCCCCCTTGGGGAGCCCTCCCCAGCCACGTGGGGGCCCCATCTTTTTTTTTTTTAATTAATTTATTTTATTTGAAAAGGCAATGTTACAGAGAAGCAAAGAAAGATCTTCCATCTGCTGGTTCACGAAATGGCCAAGGCCAGGAGCCAGAAGCTGCTTCTGGGTCTCCCACGGAGGTGCAGGCTTCCAAGGCCCTGGCTCATATTCTGCTGCTTTCCCGGGCCACAAGTTGGATGGGAAGCAGGGCTGCCTGGACACGAACCGGCGCCCACGTGGGATGCTGGTGTTGGCAGGCGGAGGATTAGCCCTTTGCACCATTGTGTCAGACAGACCCTGAGTTCAGGCTCCTCCCCATCCAGCACCCCACAACCTGGAGAATGTGGGGTTCGGGAGAAGTCAGCCGCCCATGCTCCAAGTCCTACGCGGAAACATTCCCAGGTGAAGACAGAGCCTGCGATGCAGGTTCGAGTCCTGGTCCTCCACCTCCCAGCCGGCTCCCTGCTGATGCACCTGGCTAGCCGGTGGAGGATGGACCAAGATCTCTGGTCCCTGTACCTGCAACCAGGGAGCTCCCCGCTGGGGCCGGAACCCACTCTTGTAGGGCTGAGCTCACAGGTGCCTGGCTGGGCCTGGGTACAGGAAAGCGCAGGGTCCAGCCGCTGGGGGCAGGGAGATGCTGCCGGTGGAGACCCTGCCCCTAGCAGAGCCTGGCCGACCCCTACTGCAGCCCCTCAGGTCCTGCCCCGCCTTGCCTCCTCCCAGAGGCTGTGGGACCCCCATGGGAATCACCTCTCTTCCTGCCAGGCCCAGCCCCGCACCCCGGCACCCCTTGGTGTGTGCACGTCTCGCAGTGGTGGCTGGGGGGGAAGGACGTTGGAAGGGCCGGAACGCACACCCCCACCTCAAGCAACGCCCCCCTACTACCCCGGAGCCCCCCCGCCTCCACTCCGCTGGCCTCCCACCAGCCTCGGGTGGACAGGTGAGCTCCGCCTGCAGCCCCCACCCCACCCCCCGTGCCGCCGGCGCGGGTGGGCGGCGTGGTGGGCGCGCCCCCTGCTCACCTCCACGAAATAGAAGCAAGGCAGCAGCGTCATGCTGTCCTTCGGGGTCCTGCTGGCCTTGGCGGTGAGCATGGTGCCGCGGGCGTCGCAGGCCGTGGCTGCAGCGCGGCCTCAGCCTGCAGCTCGCGCGAGCGCCCGCGGCCCCTCACCTGGCGCAGGGCGCAGGGCGCAGGGCGCACAGAGCCGGACGCAGGGGACCCGGGGGGCTCGGCCGCCTGCGCGCGGGGCGGGGCTCTTTGTCTCGGCGGCCGGGGGCGCCGCGCGCGTCTGTGCCCGGGCCTGGCGCCTGGCGCGCCGTCCCCGCCTCCCGCGCGCGGGCCCGGGGCTCGGGGTCCGCGCCTCCCGGCCGCTCCCGACGTGCCCGGCCCCCTCCCCAACGCGCGTCTCCATGGCGAGCGGGCGGGCGGGAGACAAAAGAAGAGGCGTGGCGGGGGCGGGGTCCCTTTTGCAGCCGCGCCCCTCCGGCCCGGGGTCCCTTGCTGCTGCTCGCCCCTCCGGCCCGGGGTCCCCTCCTGCTCCTCGCCCCTCCGTCCCGGGGGTTCCCTCCTGCTCCTCAGCCCTCCGGCCTGGGGTACCCCTGTATCCCGGCGTCTCCTCTTGCTCCTCGCCCCTCCAGCCCGGGGTCCCCTCCTGCTCCTCGCCCCTCTGGCCCGGGTCCCCTCCTGCTCCTCGGCCCTCCAGCCGGGGGGTCCCTCTGTATCCCGGGGTCCCCTCCTGCTCCTCGCCCCTCCAGCCCGGGGTCCCCTCCAGCGCTCTGCCCCCTCTGTCCCGGGGTCCCCTCTATCCCAGGGTCCCCCCCGGCACCCCACCCTGCCCCTCTTTCCCGGGGTCCCCTCTGGCTTCTCACCCCTCCATCCTGGGGTCCCCTCCGTCCCTGGGACCACTCTGTCCTGGGGTCTACTCTGTGCCAGGGTCCCCTCCTTCATCCTGCCCCCCCCATCCACGGGTCCCCTCTGTCGTGGGGTCCTCGCTCTCGGGGTAGGGGCATCCTGGGTCCAGACGCGCACTTAGTGAGTGCCCGCGCGTGTGTGTGTGTGTGTGTGTGTGAGGCCCTGTCCAAGAGACCTAAGCAGCAGGTTTGCAAAATATAGTTTTAAGTTTAGTTTCAGTCTTTATTGCAAGACAGCAGGAGAAAGAGCTCCCTTCTTCTGGGTCTCCCCCATGGGTGGCAGGGACCCCAACCCTGAAGCACCTGCTGCCTCCCAGAGTGGGTGTGACCCGGGAACCAAGGTGTACAGGGCTGGACCCCTGTGCCCACCCCGAGCAGGCCTCGCGTGTCCCCAGGAGCTGGGCGCCACCAGGTGGACGTGAGACCTCGCCCAGGGGCCGAAGGACGAGAGAGGAGGCCCGGCCTGCAGTGGACCCTGCGCACCTGACCTGAGGCCTGGCACACCAGTCCTGGCAGTACAGGTGGGGAGCTGCCCAGGCATGGACATGGGCACAGAGCAGGGCCTCCTTGGGCACCAGGGGCTGGGTGAGGCGGGGAAGGGAGGGGACAGCGGCCTGCGCCTGGGCTGAGGTAGACACTGCCCGGACACTGCGGATGTCAGGTGCCCCCAAGGCCCTGCCTGACCTGTGTGTTGAGGGGGGAGGCCCCGGCTATGTACTGTCACTGGGAAATAGCCCCACTTGACAACACTGGCCCCCAGAACAATGTCAGCTGCCCCGGGAGGCCCACAGCCCACCTAAGAGTGCCGGAACATGAGGCCAGCACGGGGCGGGGGGGTGCAGCAGGGACCCCGGGGTGCAGGGCCTTGAGGTCAGCATTGGGGGGCAGCAGGGACCCCAGGGTGCAGCAGGGACCCCAGGGTGCAGGGCCTTGAGGCCAGCAACGGGGGGCAGCAGGAACCCCGGGGTGCAGGGCCTTGAGGTCAGCATGAGGGGGGGGTGCAGCAGGGACCCCGGGGTGCAGGGCCTTGAGGTCAGCATGAGGGGGGGGTGCAGCAGGGACCCTAGGGTGCAGGGCCTTGAGGTCAGCACGAGGGGGGGTGCAGCAGGGACCCCGGGGTGCAGCAGGGACTCCAGGGTGCAGCAGGAACCCCGGGGTGCAGGGCCTTGAGGTCAGCATGAGGGGGGGTGCAGCAGGAACCCCGGGGTGCAGGGCCTTGAGGTCAGCATGAGGGGGGGTGCAGCAGGGACCCCGGGGTGCAGGGCCTTGAGGTCAGCATGAGGGGGGGGTGCAGCAGGGACCCTAGGGTGCAGGGCCTTGAGGTCAGCACGAGGGGGGGTGCAGCAGGGACCCCGGGGTGCAGGGCCTTGAGGTCAGCATTGAGGGGCAGCAGTGACCCTGGGGTGGAGGGACCCAGAGGAGCTCCTGGCTTCTGCCTTCTACTTGTAGACACCAGAGGATGGGAGACGCCTGTCCCCTCTCTCTTGCAGCGGAGGTGGCCGATAATCCTTGAGCCCTGCACCCCGAGGGAGTCACTTCGGGATGCCAGTCGCTCCTCCTTTCCAAAGCAATCAAGGTTAAAGTGACCGTTTATCGGAATCTTTTTTCCTGGTTTTGTGGAGTACTCCCTCCCCGCTCCTTGCCGAGCGGAAGCTGGGAGCGGGACTCGAACCCAGGTCCCTCGTCTGGGAGCGGCGGGCAGCGCAGCCGCAGCAGGATGGCTGCCCGGCCGGCCCCCGTCCACGGGCTGGTCACTCGGAGGGCGGGACACCAGGCGCGCGGTGTGGTTGGCTGGTCTGCCTGTCACTCAGAGGGCGGGATCCCAGCTACGCGGTGTGGTTGGATAGCCTGCCTGCCTGTCAATTGAGGTGGGCGGGCTCTGGTGTGTGGTTGGTCGGCCTGCCTGTCTGTCGTTGGCCTTGGTCTGTCACCTCCTCCTCCACGCACGCCCCGCCTCCTCGCCAAGGCGCGCCCTGCTGCCGCCTAGCGGCCACGTCCGGAACTGCGCGTTCCCGCCGTCCCAGCGGAGTGACAGGATGTGAGGTGCAGGGTGTGTGGGGGGCAAGGACACCCCTTCCCAGGCGTTCCCTGCAGCCTCTGGGCGCTGAGCTCCTGGCTCCTCATGTAGCCACCCAGGGGTGCAGGGTGTGTGGGGGGGCCAAGGACACCCCTTCCTTCCCAGGGCCCCTTGCAGCTGCTGGGCGCTGAGCTCCTGGCTCCTCATGTAGCCACCCAGGGGTGCAGGGTGTGTGTGGGGCGACACCCCTTCCTCCCCAGGGCCCCCTGCAGCCTCTGGGCGCTGAGCTCCTGGCTCCCTCCAGGGGGTGCTAACCCTCCTCCTCTCTCAGGGGAGAAGACAGGTCACTGTGCTCTGAACACCCCTGGCTCCCCTGGCTCCCCTGGCCCGTGGGTGGTGCCCCATACCCCTGCTGTCCAGCTGGGATGGGTGCGTGCAGCAGGCGCCACCCTGGGCAACGCCCGTCTGGCCGTTGGCTGCGTCCCCTGACTCTTCCCACAGCACCCGGGACGTTGCCCCTTGCGACAGCCTTGGCGACTGGCAGTTGCAGTGGAAACATCCTAGGGGGCAGGGCGGCTGGTGTGGGAACCCCTTGGCCCTTCCTGACCCTGACTGGGGTTCCCAGGGGGGTCCCTGTCCCAGCCTGGCCCGGATCAAGGGAGTGGAGTGACTCTGAGAGGCAGCCCCGGGCCAGGGGTGAAGAGAGAGGTGACACAGCCTCGCCCGGCCCAGCGAAGGGCTGGTGCTCTGGTCAGTTGGCTAGGTGGGGCCACTGTTTGAATGCCCCGGGTAAACTGAGGCCCATAGCACAGGTGGAGGGGACCTGAGCCATGTCTGTCAGGCTTGGGCAAAAAGAGGATGCCAGAATGGCAGGTGAGTGGGCTCTGGCAATCGCCTGGGGCATACATGAGACACGCCTGGGACACGCCTGGGATGTATGTGGGACACGCCTGGGACACGCCTGGGACATGCATGAGACAGGCCTGAGACATGGCTGCACTACCCATGCTGACGGCTGCTCTCACCTGAGACGGTGGCCCTGTCGGTGCCCACCCGCCCTGGGCTCCCCTTCTCAGCCCCTGCCTTGTGCCCCATCCTGGGAACAGGCAGGAAGTGAGGTCCCTGCAGGCCATGTGGCAACCCAACGGCCTCCCTCCTGGGGGGGCTATAAAGAGACCAGGGAGGGTCCCCCCAGACACAGCCTAAGCCCACGCAATGCTGGCTGCAGCCCTGCTGGGCTTGTTGCTGGCCGGTGAGCGGGGCTTCCCGCCCTTCCTTCTTCCCTGGGTCCCTGGGTGTCGGCTGGCTAGTGGGAGCAGGGTGGGTCAGGCCCTGGCTGAGGGTAGGTGTCCCAGGGGCCGCGGGCAGCCAGCAGCCCCTCACACCTGCTCCTGGCTCTGCGTTCCCAGGCCCTGCACTGGCCTCTGAGATCGTGGGCGGCCGGTCAGCTCGGCCCCATGCCTGGCCCTTCATGGTGTCCCTGCAGCGTCGGGGCGGCCACTTCTGCGGGGCCACCCTGATCGCCCCCAACTTCGTGCTGTCGGCTGCACACTGCATGAACGGCGTGTGAGTGGCCAGCTTCTGGCTCTGGGCAGAGGGAGGGCACCTCCAGGGCCCCTGGTGGATCTGTCCTGTGTACCCACGGGACCCGCTGGGCTCCATGCTGGACACTCCATGCACTGCTTGTCCCCCCTGCCCCCCAGGAACTTCCGGTCGGTGCAGGTGGTACTGGGTGCCCACAACTTGAAGCGGCGAGAACGCACGCGACAGACCTTTGCCATCCAGCGCGTCTTCGAGAACGGCTTCGACCCCATATTCCTGCTGAACGACATCGTGGTCCTGCAGGTGCGGGTGTTGTGGGATAGGGGCAAGGTCTCGGGTGCAGGAAGCAGCCCGGCCGGGCACCCCTGGGTGCAGGCTGAGGGGTCGAGCTGCAGTACTGGGGTGAAGCGAGGAGGGGGAGGCAAAAGCTGGGCCTGCTTGCCAGGGGGGGTCCTGCGTCTTGGTGGCCGCACTGGGAGGGCAGGGGGAGCCGCCCACCACCCCTCCAGTCGCCCACGCCCCCTCTGTTCGCAGCTCAACGGGTCGGCAACCATTAACAAGAACGTGCAGGTGGCCCGGCTGCCGGCCCAGGGCGACGGCGTGGGCAACGGCGCACGGTGCCTGGTCATCGGCTGGGGCCGGCTGGGCACGCACCGGCGGCTGTCCCGCGTCCTGCAGCAGCTGAATGTGACCGTGGTGACCTCGCTGTGCCGCAGCAGTAACGTGTGCACGCTGGTGCGGCGCCGGCAGGCTGGCATCTGCTTTGTACGTGAGGGTCATGGACTCCCCCTATGCGCCCCGGGAAGGGCTGGCCATCCTGGCCACCCAGCCGCTGACCGCCTACCTCCACAGGGGGACTCCGGTGGACCCCTGATCTGCAATGGGCTGGTGCAGGGCGTCGACTCCTTCGTACGTGGCGGCTGCGCCTCAGGGGTCTACCCCGACGGCTTCGCCCCGGTGGCACAGTTCTCCGACTGGGTCAACTCCATCATCCATGCCAGGGACCTCATGGACAGGCCCCGCTGAGCCCCCGCGTGGCTGCTGCCCCCTCCCAAGTGCTTGACACAATAAAAGCCCCCCTTGTTTTGCAGAACCAACGCGCTGCCGTCCCTCGTTGGGCCTCTCTTGGGTACGCTGCCACCAAGTGGCGGCGAAGTGGGTGAGCTGGGGCCAGAAGTGAGCCCCTTCCCCACTGTCAAGTCCCGGTTATTGAGTGCGTCCAGGGCGCCTGTGGCAGCCACTGACGGGCAGTGGGTGTGGGGCTGGCCTCAGGAGATGCCATCCAGGGGTCTAGCCCACCTTGGTTGTCCAGAGCTGGAGGTCACCCCCTCTCCTGCCCCTACCCCCATCCTCAGCTCCCTCCACGCAGGCTCTGTGTGCGGGAGGCTCTGGTACCAGTTGTTGGTTGTGTAACTGGCAGCGCTGAGGTTACACAATCCGATCGATTCCCTAAGGGGCCGGCTCCATCTGATAGGCCAGCGGGGAGCCCACTCATGGAGCTAAGTGCATGACCGAGGCCCCAACCTGCTGCCATGCGGCTCCTCTCACTCCGCCTGTGAGGCGCGGTGGGCTGGCTCTACCACTCAGAGGCAGGCCAGGGGAACCTGCACCTCGCCACAGCTCAAAGGCTGAGGTGCCGCCTCCTGCGGGCAGGTGCCTCCACTGGCTGCCCGCTCCCCCTTGCCAGGTTCCTGTCTGCCCCCTTGCCACCCTCCCTTCTGGCGGGCACAGGGACCAGGAGACCTGCCAGATGCCCTGGCCCCTGCCGCGGAGGGAGAGGAGGGGTTGTTTACAGCCGTAGGCTCAGGGGCGATTGTGAAACCCGGGGTTGTGAGGGTGGGAGTCTGGGGGGTGGGTGACGGGGCAGGCGGAGAGCTGTGGAAATCTGGCAGGGGACATCCCGCCAGGCCTTGGAGAGGAGGAAGAGGGAAGTGGGGGCGGCTGGCGGGGCTCCTCCCCCAGCACGGCTGCCTGGGGCTGAAGCGCCCCAGGACACTGCCCCAGCACAGCGTCCCCAGCCGGCTCAGCATGCAGAGGGCGGCGAGCTGGGCGGCTCTGGCGCTCCTGGGAGCTGCCGTGTGCGGTGAGTGGACCCCGGGGCAAGCAGGACGGACCCCAGCCCAGCCCTCCGGGTAGCAGAGGGAGACGGTGCCCGCGGGAGGTGGGGGACCCTGAGCCGCGCCAACAGAGGGAACTGGGGCGTCCCTCCCGGGTGGGCCGGCGATTCACGCTCTGCCGCCCGCCAACCCGCAGCCGCGCAGCCCCGTGGCCGCATCCTGGGCGGCAAGGTGGTGCAGCCCCACGCGCTGCCCTACATGGCGTCGGTGCAGGTGAACGGCACGCACGTGTGCGGCGGCGCCCTGGTGGCCGAGGAGTGGGTGCTGAGCGCCGCGCACTGCCTGGAGGACGCGTGAGTGGGCCGCGCCCGGGCGGGACGGGAGGGCCCCTCGGGGGTGCCCGGAGTGGCCTTGGCTCCGACCGGACCGCCGCCTCGCTCCGTGCCCAGGGACGGCGAGCCGCTGCAGGTGCTGCTGGGCGCGCACTCGTTGTCGCAGCCGGAGCCCTCCAAGCGCCTGTACTCCGTGCGTCGCGTGGTGCCCCACCCGGACAGCCACGCCAACACCACGGAGCACGACCTGTTGCTGTTGCAGGTGCGGCGCCCCGCGTCCCCAGCGCCCTGTCCCGCGCGGAGGCGCCTCCGGGGCCGCTCGGCTCTAACGTCCTCCCTGCCCGCCCCGCAGCTGGCTGAGAAGGCGCTCCTGGGCCCCGCCGTGCGCACCCTGCCCTGGCAGCGTCAGGACCGCGACGTGGCGCCCGGCACGTTGTGCGACGTGGCCGGCTGGGGCGTGGACAGTCACGCGGGACGCCGGCCCGACCTCCTGAAGCACGTGCAGCTGCCGGTGCTCAACCGGACCGTGTGCAACTTGCGCGTGCACCACGACGGCGCCGTCAGCGAGCGCATGATGTGTGCCGAGAGCCAGCGGCGCAAAGACAGTTGCAGGGTGCGCGGGGCAGGGTCGCCGGCGGGGTTTGGAGGGGTGCGGGCAGCAGGGCCCCCCGAAGCAGGGGCGGGGTGAAACTGCGCAGGGAGAGGGGCAGAGGGGCCGGGAGCCTGGCACGGGGGTCTGGTGCTTAACAAGCATGGTTCTGCCCATGCAGGGGGACTCCGGGGGTCCGCTCGTGTGCGGGGGCGTGGTGGAGGCCGTGGTCACGGCTGGCTCGCGCGTCTGCGGCAATCCCAAGAAGCCCGGCATCTACACTCGCGTGGCGAGCTATGCGGGCTGGATCGACAGCGTCCTGAACGCCACGGCGGGTCTCGAGGCGGTGACCACTGGGGCGGTGCCGGCGGAGCAATAAAGACGTTCCTCTCTGAGCGTGCATGGCCGCTGCGTGGACGCGGGACCTACGCCGTGTCTGCGGGGACGTGCGAGCCCTGCCGCGAGGGAGTAGGGGCTCCCCAACCCCTGCACTGCAGGGCACCCCGAGTGGGGCAGGGACCCCCAGGGCGCACGCTGTGGGCACCCCGGGTGATGGGGCACGGACCCCCAGGGCGCACGCTGTGGGCACCCCGGGTGATGGGGCAGGGACCCCCAGGGTGCACGCTGTGGGCGCCCCGGGGTGGGGGGACAGGGACCTCAGGGCGCACGCTGCAGGTGCCCCGGGGTGATGGGGCAGGGACCCCCAGGGTGCACCCTGTGAGTGCCAGGGTGGGGGTCAGCAGCCAAGAGTGGGTCACAGGAGGGGCACGGGGGTGCGGCCTGGAACTCCCAGCTGGGTGCCCAGGTTCCCACGCCAAGGGGTGGGGAGGCGAGCCCACAAGGAGGGCAGGGCGCACTGTGTGAGGAGAACGTGCCAGGCATGCTTTGCTCCGGGTTGGGGTCACATGGCAGGAGTGACCCTGCGCCCTGGAATCTACCTAGGAGGGAGCCCTGTGGGAACCGTGTGGACTGTTCCCTGGGCCGGGATGTCCACTGTGCTGGGCTGGGCTGTCCCCCCATGCTGGCTGTCACCCTATGCTGGCTGACCCCTAATCTGGGCTGTCTCCCCATGCTGGCTGTCCCTCCATGCTGGCTGTTCCCCCATGCCCGGCTGTCTTCTGATGCTAAGCTGTCCCCCGGGCTGGGCTGTCCCCCATGGCCGGCTGTCCCCCGGGCTGGTCTGTCCACCATAGCGAGCTGACCCCGGGACTGGGCTGTCCCCCAAGCCGGGCTGTCCCCCATGTCCGGCTGTCCCTCATGCTAGCTGTCCCCCGGGGCTGGGCTGTCCCCCATGTCCGGCTGTCCCTGGGGCTGGGCTGTCCCCCATGTCCGGCTGTCCCCCATGTCCGGCTGTCCCCAGGACTGGGCTGTCCCCCATGTCCTGCTGTCCCCGGGGCTGAGCTGTCCCCCATGCCGGGCTGTCCTTCGGGCCAGGAGGAAGGCCCGCGTTCCCACCCCGCTCGGATTCCTGCGGCTCCTGCGGAACAGGAAGCGGGAGGCCGGACCTCAGTCCTGGGCCGCGGGTCCAGCGGGATGGAGGGACGGTCCTGGTGCTGGAAGCCAAGTCAGCCTTCAGTCTGGCTGACTGGCACTCGTCTCAGCCTATCAAATCCTTGGAAGGGCGGGCCAGCCAGTGAGAGGCCGCGTCTGCCAGCGGTGGGCGGGGTGATCGGAGGGCGTGTCCTTGTGTCAGGGCGGGGCGCCTGCCCTCCGGTCGGGCTGACTAACGTTGGTTCTAGCCAATAGTATCAGGGCAGGAGACCCGGGCAGCCAATGGGAAGACAGCGCCTGGCAGCGGTGGGCGGGCGCTGGGGCGGCGGTGACGTCGGCGCAGGCGCAGCGCGGGGTCTGAGGCCGCTGGGTCCGGGAGGCGGCGTCCTGCGGGGTCGGGAGGCGTGCGGGTCCTGGGCGCGGCTCCCTCGGTGTCCGTCTCCGTCCCCAGGGTCGCAGCCCCGCAGGCTCCCCGCCATGACGGCGCTTCCCGCGGACGACATGGACACGGCCGTGTCTACCTTCAGGCAGGAGGACGTGGAGGAGCACTACGAGATGGGGGAGGAGCTGGGCAGGTGAGCGGGCGCGGGCCTGGCGGACGGCCCGAGGTGTCCTCCCTGATCGGCCCGGCGCGTCCGCCCGGTGTGTCCACCCGGTGTGTCCTCCCCGTGCGTCCTCCCCGCGCGTCCACCCGGTGTGTCCTTCCCACGCGTCCACCTCCTGTGTCCACCCGGTGTGTCCTTCCCACGCGTCCACCTCCTGTGTCCACCCGGTGCGTCCTCCCCACGCGTCCACCTCCTGTGTCCACCCGGTGCGTCCTCCCCACGCGTCCACCTCCTGTGTCCACCCGGTGTGTCCTTCCCACGCGTCCACCTCCTGTGTCCACCCGGTGTGTCCTCCCCACGCGTCCACCTCCTGTGTCCACCCGGTGTGTCCTTCCCACGCGTCCACCCGGTGTGTTCTCCCTGCCCGTCCTCCCTGAGCCGCCCGGCGCGTCCTCCCCTATCGGCCTGGAGTGTCCTCCCGGCGCATCCTGTCCTCTCGGTGTGTCCACCCTTTGTGTCTATCCTGTGTGTCCTCCCCGCCCGTCCTCCCCATGCGTCCACCCGGTGTGTCCACCCCGCCCGTCCACCCAGTGCATCCTCCCCGCCCGTCCTCCCCACGCGTCCACCCGGTGTGTCCTCCCCGAGCCGCACGGCGCGTCCACGCGATGTGTCCTCCCCGCGTGTCCATCCGGTGTGTGCTCGCCGCCCGTCCTCCCCACGCGTCCACCCAGTGGTCCTCCCCAAGCTCCCGGCACTTCCGGCCGCTGCCTGCAGCCTTATTTGGAGGCCTTGCTGCTGGCCTCCCCGGGCCTGCCCCATGATGTCGCCAGAAGGGAATTTGAGGAGGAGCCAGGCGTCTGTGGGATCCTGGCAGCCCCTGTGGGCTGCACTGGGACTTGGGGTGCCCCCTACCCCGACATGCCGTGGCCCTCTATGCGCTGCTGTGGCCAGGACCCCTCACTCGGGAGCTGGTGCTGAGCCGGCCCCCTGAGGGGGGAATCCTGTCTGGTCTGATCCCAGGGGAGACCCCGAGGGACAGGCCCGGCCGTGCAGGTGGGGGACCCCGAGGGGCAGGCCCGGCCGTGCGGGTGGGGGACCCCGAGGGACAGGCCCGGCCTACCCACTGGCGGACTTGAGTAACACCCTCACCAGTGTGGCTGTTTAGAACGCGAGACCTGAGCTGATAAGCGCAGAGCCCAGTCAGCTGGGACGCAGGTGGCAACTGCGTGACATGTTCCACCCAGGGCAGAGCCATGCAGCCGTCTGCAGCTCCGGGGTTGGCCTGTGCTGGGGCGGCCTGGAACATTCTAGCAAGACTGGGGGCATGTGGTGTGAGGGGATGTACTGGGGATCAGTGTGTGTGACCCTAGCCTATCCGACGTGTGTGATTTCGTGTGTACACATGTACAGTTCTGCAGTCTGTGTATTTTAGAGCGAGCTATGTGCACAGCAGAACATGAACTGCCACTTTATGTTTCTTCTTATTGTAAAGAGAGAAGGAGAGACAAAGATTTTCCATCCTCTTATTCATTCTCCAAGTGTCCAGAGCCGAGCCGATCCGAAGCCAGGAGCCTCCTCCGGGTCTCCCACGCGGGTGCAGGGTCCCAAGGCTTTGGGCCATCCTGGACTGCTTTCCCAGGCCACAAGTAGGGAGCTGGGTGGGAAGTGGAGCAGCCGGGATTAGAACCGACACCCTTATGGGATCCCAGCACTTTTTTGAAGGCGAGGACTTTAGCCGCTAGGCCACCGCGCTGGGCTCACTTATTTTATTTTGATAATTTTTACATAGTTGATTAGGACACCATGGGTCAAAGGGCTACAGAAAGCTGGATAAAACCATTGTTTCTACATGTTTTTCCTGTATCTGGGTTATTTAAAAAAAAGAAAAAAAGATTTACTCTAGCTATTTGAAAGGCCGAGTTAAAGGGAAGGGGACAGTTGAGGGAGAGCTTCACCCCCCCACATGGGCACAGCAGCCAGGAGCCAGGAGCTCTGTCCCAGTCTCCCCTGTGGGGGACAGGGGCCCAGGGCAGCCGGCACTTGAGCCAGCATCCACGGGACGGCGGGCTGGCATCCCACACCCTGTGTGTGGAGCCCACCACGCCCGCCCGGCTGCGTGGCGCTCCTCACGTGCACCCATCCCGCAGCGGCCAGTTCGCCATCGTGCGCAAGTGCCGGCAGAAGGGCACGGGGAAGGAGTACGCGGCCAAGTTCATCAAGAAGCGGCGCCTGTCGTCCAGCCGGCGCGGCGTGAGCCGGGAGGAGATCGAGCGCGAGGTCAGCATCCTCCGGGGCATCCGGCACCCCAACATCATCACCCTGCACGACGTCTTCGAGAACAGGACCGACGTGGTGCTCATCCTGGAGCTGGTGTCGGGCGGCGAGCTCTTCGACTTCCTGGCCGAGAAGGAGTCGCTGACGGAGGACGAGGCCACGCAGTTCCTCAAGCAGATCCTCGACGGCGTCCACTACCTGCACTCCAAGCGCATCGCCCATTTTGACCTCAAGGTGGAGCGCCTTGGGGGTGCAGCGGGGTGGCGGGGGAGTCTCCTGGGCTGGCGAGGCGGGGCGGCCCCCCACCCCCGCCCCTCCGGCCGGTGCTCAGGGCCCCCCACGGCCTCTCCGTCCCCCCCGCAGCCCGAGAACATCATGCTGCTTGATAAGAATGTGCCCAACCCCCGGATCAAGCTCATCGACTTCGGCATCGCCCACAGAATCGAGGCGGGCAACGAGTTCAAGAACATCTTCGGCACCCCGGAGTTTGTGGGTGAGGGCCCTACCCTCCTGCCCTCCTACCCTCCTGCCCTCCTACCCTCCTGCCCGTCCCAGTCTTTGCCCCGTGGAGCGCCTGGGGTCACGGGGCCGTGTCTCCGTGCCTGGCCCTGAGCCCCCATCCTGTGTCCGTAGCTCCTGAGATTGTCAACTATGAGCCGCTGGGCCTGGAGGCGGACATGTGGTGAGTGTGTGGGTGCAGTGCTCCCAGCCCGGCCCCTCCTGGCCCCAGGGCTCCAGTGCTCCCAGCCCGACCCCTCCTGGCCCCAGTGCTCCCAGCCCGGCCCCTCCTGGCCCCAGGGCTCCAGTGCTCCCAGCCCGGCCCCTCCTGGCCCCAGTGCTCCCAGCCCGACCCCTCCTGACCCCAGTGCTTCCAGCCCGACCCCTCCTGGCCCCAGGGCTCCAATGCTCCCTCCTGGCCCCAGTGCTCCCAGCCCGGCCCCTCCTGGCCCTAGGGCTCCAGTGCTCCCAGCTCGGCCCCTCCTGGCCCCAGTGCTCCCAGCCCGGCCCCTCCTGGCCCCAGTGCTCCCAGCCCGGCCCCTCCTGGCCCCAGTGCTCCCAGCCCGGCCCCTCCTGGCCCCAGTGCTCCCAGCCCGGCCCCTCCTGGCCCCAGTGCTCCCAGCCCGGGCCCCACACTCTTGTTGCGTCCGGGGGCTGACCACACCAGTGACCCCCTCAGAGGGAGCAAGGAGCCCCAGGAGGCCTGGGGAGCCAGGGCGTGGTTAGCAGTCCGCTGGATGACAGGGTTGCTGAGGGGCCGGTGGGGTTGGCTGCCGGGAAGGTGAGCTCAGGGTGATGGTGGGACGCTCCCAGCCAGGCCCTGACCTACTGTCCCCGTCTGTCCATAGGAGTATCGGCGTCATCACCTACATCCTGTGAGTACCAGACTCCGCTTGGAGGCCACGGGTGCAGGCCCGGCACCCAGGCATCCTCTGCCTTGCTTGCCCCCTCCTAGCCATGTGGTGCCCCCTGGGTGGAGCTGGGTTTGACTCGGCTGCCCACCTGTTGGCTTGTGGCGGGGGGTCGCGGGGTGCGTGGGGCAGGGCACCGTGGACAGCCTGACCGAGCCACGTCCATCCCCCAGCCTCAGCGGTGCGTCCCCGTTCCTGGGAGAGACCAAGCAGGAGACGCTCACCAACATCTCGGCCGTCAACTACGACTTTGACGAGGAGTACTTCAGCAACACCAGCGAGCTGGCTAAGGACTTCATCCGCCGGCTGCTCGTCAAGGACCCCAAGTAGGCCCCGGGGGAGGAGAGTGGGGTGGCAGGGGTGGCCCTGCCCCTCCCTACCCTGCTCCACCGGCCTGGCCTGGGACTTGAAGCCACTTCCTGTCATTGTTTAAAGTCATTTCTGTGTAAAATTCCAGATCGCTATTTTTTTCCTAGAGAAATCTAGAATCCTGGCAATGCGATGGTCCCCCCCCCACCCTGCAATCTGCCCTTGTCCTTGCTGGCCACTGGCAGCCCCTCCTGCGAGCCCTGGGGGACCTGGTGTCCTTGGATCAGCCTGGGGCAGGGCCTGGGTGGGTGGTGAGGGTGGGACCCCCTATAACCTGAACTTGGGGGCTCTTCCAGGAGGAGGATGACCATTGCCCAGAGCCTGGAGCACTCCTGGATCAAGGTGGGGGCTTGGGGACTGCTAGAGAGGGGAGACGGGTCCCTGAAATGTGGGCCGTGTCCCTGAGCCTGGGGGCCTCAGACTGGAGCTGTGGGGCCGGATCACCTTGCAGGGTGGGCAGGCCCGTGCAGGTGGAGGGGCTGGGGTCTGTGCCGTGACCTCACGGCTGGGCACCCCCGTGTCCCCCACAGGCCATCCGCCGGCGGAACGTGCGTAGCGAGGAGAGCGGCCGTAAGCCGGAGCGGAGGCGCCTGAAGACGGCGCGTCTCAAGGAGTACACCATCAAATCGCACTCCAGCATGCCGCCCAACAACAGCTACGCCAGCTTCGAGCGCTTCTCCAAGGTGCTGGAGGAGGTGGCGGCCGCCGAGGAGGGCCTGCGCGAGCTGGAGCGCGGCCGGCGCCTGTGCCACGAGGACGTGCAGGCGCTGACGGCCATCTACGTGGAGAAGGAGGCCTGGTACAAGGAGGAACACGAGGGCATCGGTCAGACCCTGCGGCGCCTGCGGCTGGAGCTGCACAAGACGGAGGCCCTGCAGCGCCAGGCCCAGGAGGAGGCCAAGGGCGCGCTGCTGGGGGCCAGCGGCCTCAAACGCCGCTTCAGCCGCCTGGAGAACCGCTACGAGGCGCTGGCCAAGCAAGTGGCCTCCGAGATGCGCTTCGTGCAGGACCTGGTGCGCGCCCTGGAGCAGGAGAAGCCGCAGGCCAGCGAGTGCAGCCTGCGCTAGGCAGTTCACGCCTGTTCGCGGGAGTGGAAGCCAGCCCCTCCCGGCCCGGCCTCTGCTCCACCCGTGGTCCCGCCTTGGCACTCAGTCAGCTGGGGCTGGCCGTGAAGGGGACTGGAGACTCAGTACCACCAACACACACACACCATCTGGCCGTGCCAGGAGGCCTGGGTGCCCGGTCCATGCCCCACGCCAGGACCTGGAGCCTCCCTGCACGGTCAGTTGGGCCTGCCCTGCTGGGTTGCCCCAAGAGCCCACACAGTGCTGGGCAGCAGGCTGATCCCTCCTTGTCACTCGGCCACTCTCCCTTGCGGCTGCAGGGACATGTCCGTGCATCCTGGCAGAGGTCCAGGTACCCCATTCCCGCCCTGTGGGCCTCTGCTTGGGCAGCAGCCTGGCTCCAGGGCCTCAGCGGGGTTATGGGGACCCCTTTGCCTGTGCATAGGCCGTGGTGGGGGTAGGGGCCTCCAGCAGATCCATGCTGATCCAAAGCTTGCACCTGGGGTGGGGGACAGCGGCCACGCTGGTTGGGCCTGTCAGATCCAAAGAAATAAAACTCGGCTCTGCCATCGCTGTGTGCTGCGTGGCTGAGGGCTGGCGGGGACAGCCATGGGACAGGGCCGGGGCCACGCCGCGTGGCTGAGGGCTGGCGGGGACAGCCATGGGACAGGGCCGGGGCCACGCCGCGTGGCTGAGGGCTGGCGGGGACAGCCATGGGACAGGGCCGGGGCCACGCCACGTGGCTGAGGGCTGGCGGAGACAGCCCACGGGGACAGGGCAGGGGCTGTCCTGGGCACAGGGTGCTTGCAGTGCCACGTCCACCTGGAGGGGGCATGGCACAGGCCCTGCACAGTCGGGAGTGGGGCCTGAAGATCCGTCCAGGAAGGTCAACGCAGTTAATCTTCTCACACTCTTAATTCGGCTCTCTTTAGACTGAGGCACACGCGGTCAACAGCAGAACATAAAATGCCACTTTATGTTTATTCGTATTGGAAAATCAGATTTAGAGAGAGAAGGAGAGACAGAAAGATCTTCCATCCCCTGGCTTACTCTCCAAGTGGTCTTAATGTCCAGAGCTGAGAGGATCTGATGTCAGGAGCCTCTTCCAGGTCTCCCACACGCAGGTGCAGGGTCCCAAGGCTTTGGGCCATCCTCTGCCACTTTCCCAGGCCACAGGCAGGGAGCTGGATGGGAAGTGGAGCAGCCGGGATTCGAACTGGTGTCCACATTGGGTTGCCAGTGTCAATAGTGGTGGCTTTACCTATTGGGCCACAACACGGGCTCCCTACTCTTTCTGTTTTTATTTGCAAGGCAGACATATCTCCCATCTGCAGTACATAACACACCCCAACAAGCCCAGGCAGGGCCAGGCTGAGGCCGGGAACTCTGGCTGGGGCGTCCACGAGGGTAGCCTGCACTACCAGCTCCTCCCAGGGTGCGGGTCCACAGGGAGCTGGGTCAGACGTGGGGGCAAGACTCCCACCCAGCGGGCGTCCCAAATAGCATCTGCAGCCCTGGTGCCTCGTGCGTGCCCCAACTTCACCCCGTCATCCCACTTACCGCACACTTTGTGGAGTGGTCTCCCTTTGAGGACACAAGGCAGGCTGCCCTATGAAGGGGACTGTGACGGAGGCAGCAGTGTGGGTATGAGGTCTGTCTGACCGAGTGCCGGCTGCCAGAGAGGCCCAAGACACGAACCATGTGCTGCTGTGTCCTTGCCCCCGACATGGCTGGGCACCCCGCCTTGCGCTGTCCCTGGGGGCAGCATGCCAGTGTGGGGCAGCCTCTCTGGAAAGCAGCAGACAGAGGTCCTCACCCCCCTGGGGCCCCCTCCCTGGGCCTGTGTCTCCTCCTCCATCCATAGCTTGAGGTGCCCCGGGATTCTGTGCCAGGGCTGGGCACAGCGGGAAGGATGTCAGACCAGGCCAGTGAGAAATGGTCTGGAACAGAGACCCTGGCACCGGGCACGGACAGGGACAGGAAGGCCAGCTGAGCTGGCCCCAGCCCTGTGGGTGCTTGTGTCAGCGGCTGGCATCCCATTACTGGCACTTCCACCCGTCAGTGAGGGCAGGAGTCAGCCATAGGCAGGCCCCAGACACCTGACACAGCACGCGTGCCGGGCAGCAGCTCACGGCCCCAGCCAGGGGCCACATCTGGTCCCCAGATAACATGGATGCTGTAGCTGGGGCCTTGGTGCATGAGAGAAGGGTGGGCAGCATTCAGGCCGCCCCTGTGTCACCAGGGAGGCCCCAGCTGGGATGGGAGCCCCGGCCTGCTGGCTGCCCACCACGGCTCATCAGCTTAGCACCAGGCTTGGGGTGCTTGGCTCAAAGGGCATGCTGTTCACTCCCTGCCTGGTCTTGGGGGCTGGCAAGGCCCTGGGTCCAGCCACGGTCACCCCTGCCGATGCCCATACAAGGGCAGGATGTGGCGGGCACTGCTGATCCCAGGGGGTACAGCTATAAAGGCAGCCGGGGCAGCAGCTGGGGCGGCCCCTCCAGCCCTCACGCTGTGAGAACCGGCCCACGCGCGTCAGACAAGTGGCCACGCGAGACCCACCCTGCTCCATACAGACACACAGGCCCCCAGTCCCTCCCAGCTGGGACCGGACCTTGGCCGTGTGGACAAGTGACCCCAGGGCTGCATGCAGGCTTGGGTGGGTGTTGTGGGCTAAGGAGTTACTAGCGCTTAAGCCAAGCACTGCAGGGAGTGGGCTTGGGGCTAGAAGCACCTGGTCTAATTGGACTCAGCTGTATTCAATATGTGCTAATGAGGGTGTGGGGGGAAGAATAAACAAGTAGAGGTGAAAGGACAAAGGAGAGACTTCAGAGAGACTTCCACCATCACTGGTCTCCTGTCGGTGCCTCATCCCCCAGACCCTCGCCGTGTCCGCGTTACTGGCTCTGCTGGCCGGAGCAGGTAGGGATGGCGAACGGGAAAAGCCTAAAGTGGGAAGCGTCCTCCCTACCTCTCACCCCAACACCCTGGGACCTTTCTTCATGATGGAGCCCTCCCTCAGCTGCGCCCCTACCTTGCTGAGACCCTGCGATGGGAGTGGTGGTGGGAGGCCAGCAGATACTGCTGGGTCCTCCTTCAGTCCCGGTGTGACGGCCTGGGTGCTGTGAGGCTGGGGTGTCCCTGGCCAGGGTGGCCTTGGGAAGTGACCGTGGCAGGCAGACAACGCGCTAGCTACTGTGGGGGGACAGGCGGTGCGGGTGAGGGTGCAGGCCTGAAATAGCTCGAGGGCGGGGGAGGGGAGCTCCCCTTTTGTCCAGGGGTTCAGTTATTTATGGATAGGGGTGACTGTCCCACCCCTCACCCCTCCCGCAGGGGTGTTCAGGTCGGCCTCCTGGTGCGGGGAGGGGGTGCCACCCGGAAGCCGCCTTCCAGCCCAGGTCCCATCTGCTCCCCAACTCTCCTTCATGTCACCTCCCACGGATGGTAGCTGGCAACCCTGGCCCACGGCCTGGCTCTGGGCATCCCTCACTGAGCTGAGGGCCCCAGGCGCGCTCGGTGCCACAGACAGAGCCTGTGGCTCTGTGCTCAAATGCCACGGCTTGGGGCTGGCATGACTTGGCGCAGGGAGGTGTGAGCCACGGGATGCTGGCGCGTGGTGGGGTTGGTGACAGCGAGTGGCGGGGAAGGGCGTGGGACTCTGCTGCCTGCTTCAGCATCCTGGGTGCTGCAGACAGAACCCCCTGGTGCTGACAGATGGGGTTCAGTGTCCCCTGGGGGGGAGGGTGGCGACAGAGCCACAAGTTGAGAGCCACTGACAGCAAAGGCCGGAATCTTGGACCTATCAGAGCGAGCAAGCATGTCCAGTGTCAGGAGTTCTGTGGCGGAGGGGGGACTGGGAGCCGCCAGTTCCGTGGACTCGGCTGCCTCAGCAGGACTTGGACTTCTGAGTCCAGCTCCCCCGGGGTGGCCCAGGCCCGGGGTCTCTGCTGCCCTGGTGCCTTGGCAAGCGCAGGCCTTGTGCCCAGGCTGTTCTGGTCCAGCCCCGTGGGAGTGCTCATTGTCAGACTGACCTGTGTTGGGTGCTCGGGCATGGCCGGTCCTCTTAGCCGTGCAGAAGTGACCATGCGGAAGGTGGGGTGACAGCTTCCCGTGGACACAGGGCCTTCAGTGCAAAAACTGACCTGCCTGGGAGGCTTAATGGGCCAGGCCGTGGCTGCTTGCAACAGCCCTTTTTCCAAGAAAATTGAGCTTTCAAAAGAAATCTTTTTAAAGATTTCTTTATTTTTTGGGCCCGGCGCCATGGCCTAGTGGCTAGAGTCCCCACCTTGAACGTACTGGAATCCCAGATGGGTGCTGGTTCTAATCCCGGCTGCTCCACTTCCCATCCAGCTCCCTGCCTGTGGCCTGGGAAAGCAGTGGAGGACGGCCCAAAGCCTTGGGACCCTGCACTCGCGTGGGAGACCCGGAGGAATGTTTCTGATCCCTGGCAGCCTCCACTGCACTTCCTGCCTCTGGGGACCCAGGGGGTGTCCTGGGGGTGTCTTTCTCAGGGGTCCACGCTATAGCAGATGTCAGCATGCCCGCCTCACGGCTGTGTTTCCTAGCATCAAAGGATCATTCCCCTGTTTGTGGACCGTTGGGCTGTTGTGGATGCTGGGCACATGATGACACGTGCCTGATCAACTGGCCAAGCTCCGTGGGCATCAGACCAACTCCACAATACAGGCCAGCCCCGAGCCACGTGTCTGCTCCTGGCCGGAATAATAAAACTTTAATTATAGTCTGACCTTTGGGTTCCACGTGATGGTCAGACAATTTCATTCTCTGGTCATTTAAAAAAAAAAATAGGAAACCCTTTGAAAATGAAGATGCATTTTGTTTATTTTTTAAGATTTATTTATTTTATTGGAAGGGCAGAGAGAAGGAGAGACAGAGAGGAAGATCTTCTGTCCAATGATTCACTCCCCAAGTGGCTGCAACGGCAGGAGCTGAGCCAATCCAAACCCAGGAGCCAGGAGCTTCTTTCTGGGTCTCCCACGCGGGTGCAGGGTCCCAAGGCTTTGGGCCGTCCTCCACTGCTTTCCCAGGCCACAAGCAGGGAGTTGGATGGAAAGTGGAGCAGCTGGGACTCGAACTGGTGCCCATATGGAATCCATATGGAATCCCAGCACGTGCAAGGCAAGGATTTAACATCTGGGCCATTGTGCTGGCTCTACTTCTTCTTCTTTTTTTTTTTTTTTTAACTGTAGAGTGACAAAGAGACAGATCTTCCATCCCCAAATGCCTGTAGCAGCCGTAGTTGGACCACGCTGTAGCCAGGAGCTCTCAGCAAGCTTCCACGCAGACAGGCGGCCGGGCCTTCACCTGCTGCCTTCCTAGGCATGCTAGCGGGAGCTGGGTCAGAAACAGTGGCTCGACGTGGCAGCTGAGCCCTCCGTGCCTCACGCTGGCCCCAGGGTGTTCTCTGCTGATGCGCCCGGGGGCCTCACCCCCATGGGAGAGCAAGTAGTGTAGGGACTGTGGCTCCAACGCCCCAGCCTGGTCTGCAGTTTCACAGCTGGCCATGTGGGTATCGTCCTAACCTTACCACTGGGGTGTCCACCCCACTTCCCAGCAGGCCTTGGGACAGAAGAAGTGCGCGTGTGGCGACCAGGGTTCGGAACCCAGTCCCACCCAGCCACGTAGCTCCAGTCTCCCTACGAAGCGGTTTAGTGAGGCTGCCGGGGGGCAGGGGTGCAGGGAGACGAGAGGCCAGGCTTGGCTCCCACCCGAAACCTGTGTGTTCGATGGGCATTTGGTGGCGTCAGCATCTGTCACAAGGGGACAATGAGAGAACTGAAAATGGGCACCCAAATACACAACTGACAGCAGGCCAGGCAGGGTCGGCGTTGGGCTGCAGAGCATCCCGTATCCGCGCCGCTTCCCGTCCGGCTCCCTGCTCCCACACTCGGCCAAAGTGCTCAGTGCCCGGGAGGGAGACCCAGAGGGCGCTCCCGGCTGACCCAGCCCTGGCTGCTGTGGGCATCTGGGGAGGACTGACCCTGCCCGCAAGTGGCAGCTCTCTCTTCTGCCCCCATCTGCCTCTCAATTAAGTCACAGCAAGTGCCCGGTGATGACTCCCAGCGGCCACAAGGTGGCAGCAGCCCCACGCCGGGGCAAGTGGACACTTCAGGTCCCTGTGCCCAGCGGGGCAGTGTGACATGGCCATGATCAAGAGTCGGGGTGTTCCATAGCCGCTCTGCGGAGGAGCCCAGGACCGGCCTGGCTACTCAGCTCAGGGGCCCCGGGACCCCGCCCCCCATCATCCCCGCAGGGTCATGGCCGCTGAGCGGACAGGTGGGTCCCTCCCAGGGCCTCAGAGGGAGCACGCCGTACACTGAAGGGTATCAAAAACAGCACCGGGTTTAATTCTCGAGCCGCAGCCATAGCACTGATCCCCTCACCCCACGGTGTGCAACGGGGCGGCCTCCACTCTCCAGGGTCTGCACGTCCCCAGGGGCCAGCGGTCACTCAGTGTCCTGTCCGGGGTGGTCCCTGCAACCGGGCAGGGTGGGCAGGGTGGGCAGGGCTGGGGCCGGTCCGCCTAGGTGCGGTTCAGGAGTGAATTCTGGATGTCCTCCAGGACCTGGCAGCAGAGTGCCTCACGAGACTGCATGCCATCGAGATACACTGCAAGCAGGGGGGACATGGTCAGGGCCACGAGGCTGCCAGCAGGAGGCCGCGCTGTGCCCTGGGGGGTGGGCATCAGGGCCACGGGGCTGCCAGCAGGAGGCCGCGCTGCGCCCTGGGGGGTGGGCATCAGGGCCACAGCTGCCAGCAGGAGGCCGCGCTGCGCCCTGGGCATCAGGGTGCAGCCCCGGGCTCCCCAGTGACCACACGAGGGGAGGGGTCAGGGCTCCCTCCTCCCCACCCGTGGACAAGGCCTCGTCTCGCTCGGGGACTCACCCACTTCCACACCGTCAGCCTCCATCTCGTGCTTATATTTCTGGTACATGGGCCACACGTGACCGTCGAAGAGGCCAGGGGGGTCGGGCACCGCGTAGTTGCGGGTGCTGTGGACAAAGACGGGCAGACCCCAGAGGGAACCACAGCGAGGTCAAGGTCAGGCCTGGGGCTGGCCAACGGATGGCCGATCTCCCGACCCCCGACCTCTGGACCCCGAGCCACCTGGGGTGTGCGGGATCTCCTTGCTCCCCAGGCCTGGGGTCAGAGCTCCTGGTGCTGAGCCCAGGTCTGCTCCAGCCCAGGGTTCATGGCCAATCCCGTCCTTGGGGTGGCCACCTACCTTCTCCTCCGCTTACACTCCTCATAGGGTATTGTCAGGAAGTACCGGCGGCTGAACAAGTCCACCAGGGGCCTGCGGGGTGTGGACATGGTCAGTGCCTGAAGGAGGGTGTGGAGGGGAGCTGGAGTGGCCCTCTCAAAAATGGATGTATCAGCTCCCCCCCCAAGTGTGATGTGCTCAGAGAGGGTGTTGTCCTGCCCTCAGGTCACACAGCAAAGCTGTGTCCAGGTTCTGGAAGAGGAGTCAGGTGCAGCCGGGGCTCACTTGTAGCTGTACAACAGGAACCCTTCGAGGAGCAGGATGTGGGTGTCTGTGACGTCGGGGTGGACGCTGACCCCGTGGGCCCGTGCAAACTTCTGGGGGCAGCGTAGCCAGGCCTGCACAGTGGACAGCATGGCTTCCATGTCCAGTGATTCCAGCACTGGTGGGCGAGGAAAGGGAGAAGGCGTTACTGGGTGGCCCCGGGGACGGCCCTGGGGGACCATGGGGGTCGGGCAGCCTCTTCCTTACCGTCCCACTGTTTGAAGCCATCTTTCCCAACTGCTATTTGGTCTTGGGGCTGAAATACACGGAGCCCGAGCCGTCGGCTCAGTGCTCGCTCCCCCTGCCCCGCCGGACCCCCACCCCGAAGGAGGGAGGGAGAGTGGAAGGACCCGCCGGCCCTGGACCCGCCCCTGTCATCCGTGCATACCCAGCACGCCCTGCCCTGCACGGAGGTATAGGTGGGGGTGGCAGGTGGGGACCTGGTGCCCGCCATCCCTCAGGAGGGGGCAGATGGGCTGGCAGGGGTGCAAGCTGGTGGTGCCTGGCAGCCTGCCCTCCCCGGGGAGGTGGGGGCAGGGATGGCCACCTTGAAGAAGTCATCTTGGTGGATGACACAGCAGTTGGGCATAGCCCTGGAGAGGCCTTGGGTCAGCGTGGTCTTGCCGCCGTTGGTCACGCTGGTGGGGAGAGAGAGTGCGCGTGTGAGGCCTTGTGGGGACCCCACAAGGAGGGGCAGTTAGCCCGAGGCCCCACTCCAGGGCCTCCCCGCTCACGAGGAGGAGGGCTGGGGCACCGGAGACTTAAATAGAAAGTGCTGGAGCATCAGAGGCGGGGCCAGCTGGAGGACATGCGTCTTGTGGGGGTCAGGCAGGGCACTGAGCATCCAAACAGAGAAAACTTATTCAAAACGAAACAAAAACAACCCCAAAACCTAAAATCTGAAAAAAAGTATTTTATCTTTTGCTTCAAAATAAACCGGGATTTTCATTTCGTTTTCCACCGGCTTCTTCAAGTGTCCCAGCTTAACCTGCTTTGTGACCCAGACAAAAAAAAAAAAAACAAAAAAAAAAAGACCCCAAACAAAACAAAACAACAACAAAAAAAACAGCCCACCGGTCGGTCGGGTGGCCCAAGACTGCTGGCATTTCAGCTCCAAGCGATTCTCCAGCCCTGAGGAAGTCCAAGAAAGCCAAGACCTCTGACCGCCTACCTCACTGCCACCCCGGGTGTCGCTGTCCAAGTGGCCGTGGGGACAGGCCGGGCCGGGAACAGGTGGAGGAAGAGTCGGAGGAGAAGGCTTGCCACATTCCACAGGCGCAGCCAAGTCGGGGACGCGTTCCTGGGCACTGCCGCCTCGCAGCCCCCCGCGCCCCTCTGGCCTCCAGCAGTGACCCTCCCGCGCCCAGCCCTGCCCGCTCACCCTCCGATGCCCACGATGAGCTGCATGTCCTCGTGGAGGGGCGGCGGCGGGGACACGGGTGACACGAGCACGCAGCCCCGGCTGGGTGCAGCCCCGGCTGGGTGCCACCCCGCAGTGCGCTCCTGGCGCGTCCCGGCTTCATTGAGAAAACCTGGCGCCTTTATAGGTTCTGCGCGCGCGGGGAGGCGCGGGGGGCGCGTGGGGGCGCGTGGTCGGTGCACCTGTCACCGTGGGATGGAAATAGCTCGCGGATGCCTTTTGCCTAAATTAGTCACGCGCCAGCTGGGAGGCGAGGGGCCTCTGCCCTCCTCCTCACCGCTGCCTCCCCAGAATACCCTAAAAATAGCTCTGCCCCGGTGTGCTCCCTGGCCTGATCCTGACATGGTGGAAGCTGCCAGGGGAAGGGAATTTGGCCTCTGGCTCCCACCGCCAGCCAGGCCCGGCGGAGACGCGTCCAGTCTCCCCAGGGGCTTACCATATAGGAAAGTTGACCCCACGACACCTCCTGTCCACCCCGCTCCAGAACAATCTCCAGGGGCCTGTCGGGGACCAGGGGTTAGGACAGTGAAGTGCCGAGGACAGATTTGGCCAAGGGGTCTTCCAGGGATCTAGCTGAAGGCACTTGGGGTGAAAGGCAGAAGAGTGGAGAAGCGATTTGATTAGAAGCTGGAGGTGAGGGGGCCGGCAGTGGATCCCTAGGACCCAGCAGTTTGTTCAGGGGCCTTGCCCAAGCTCACTGAACTGCTGGGTGGCCCTTCGGAGTCCAACCGGGGTTTATGTCCTAGCTCTGGCTTCCTGCCCCAGGGTTGCTATGAGGAGGGAGCCAGGGCTGGACCCGGCACCCTGTCCCCAGTGGCGGCTGGGCCCTGTCCCAGCCCTCGGTGCCTGCCCTTCTATAGTTTATATAAACTTCTGCCTTGTGGAACTTTGCAATGAGTGGATGGCTAAAGCTGTGCCCACCTCAAGCCCAGCGTCAGATACCCTGTCCCCCAAGGAGAGGAGGAGGCAGACTCCATTCTCACGCGGGGTTTATTGAATTCACACAAACCCCCTCCCCCGAGCTCAGGGTCCTGACGTCTTTAGGGTCACCCCACCCCAGGATCGAGGAATCACTCCTGTTTTCAGAAACCGCAGGGTCCAAAACTGCCCCCAGCCCCAGATGGCTCACAAGCCCAGCCCTTGGGCAGAGCTGTGGGGGTCCCCCCCTACTTGGGGCCAGCCACGGGGCCTGTCTTCCCAGTGGCTGCTGGTGACCTGGAGGGGGTTACTGTGGAATGGAGAGGGTCTCTATTACAGCTCCTCCTGGGGCCTGAGGCTGGCATCCACAGGCCCCCGGAGTGTTCAACAGAGCGGGAGCCTTCTGGTCACGGTGGGGTCTGAATAGGCACTGCACGGGAGTGGGTTCCAGGCAGCCCCCGACCCTGCCCCGGGAGTCGCTGTCATAGCTGCAGGTGGGACAGCGGGCTCTGGAGGAGCTCCTTGTGGGGTGTCAGCTGGGGCTAGCCACCACAGCCTGGAACCTAGAGCAGCTGGGACGGGGCCCAGAGCAGCAACAAGCTGGTCCCAGGGGATGTCAGCTCTGAGGACACATCCAGCTCTGGACATGACCCCTGCCACTCAG
>NW_024466846.1:0-61732 GCF_017591425.1 Ochotona curzoniae
AGAAGACAGCAAAATCTGGTTGAAAGTCGTATGGATAAGCACTGCATATGTAGAAAAGTATGTCTCATGTAAAGACTGAGGGAACCTTCAAAGGTACAGGGAGAACAAGGTATGAGAGCCAGGAGGACAGCAGGCAACAGAAGGCAGGAGCACAGTGACATTGAGCCCCCAGAGGTTAGGATGCTGAGACAGGATAACCTTCCAGGTAACCTCAGTTCACTTAATGGTAACAGAAAAATGTAACTCTATACAGGAAAGTATTTCATATTTCAGATCTCTACCTAATGACGTCCAGCGTTCTTTCTTCCTGTGTTGACCACAGTGACATAATCAACCTTGACCTTTAGGGAACAGTGCCCTTTCCTGGGTCACAACGCAGAGCTCAGAGTCCATCTTCCTATTTGGGTTGCTGCTGTGTAGGAAACAAAACAAGAAAAGGCATTTCTGATGCTATCAAACCCAATAATCGTCCCAGGGGGACAAGGCACATTGAAGAAAGACAAGGACCAATCTGTGAGACACAAGAGCAAAGGCACTTAGGGTACAGGCGCTTGGCCTCATGCTTGAGACCACTGGAACCTCTTCATCCCACACCAGGGAGCCTGGCTCAAGTCCCAGCTATGCTCCCAAATTCCAGTTCCCTGTCAATGTGTACCCTGGGTGGCTGCAGATGATAGCTTAAATAACTGGGTTCCAACCACGTATGGGGGAGACTAAAGTTGAGTTCTCAGTTACTGACTTTGGGAATGTAGCAGTGGATGGGAGATGCCCCCACCTTCTCCCCACTCACCCCCACTTCCCACTCTAGGTCTCAAAGTAAACTAGGAAAAAAAAAGACATCCAAGTAGCAAACCAGGGTGACTGTCTCATGGAAATGCAAACAACACAAGGCCTAATTCAGGGCATCGGAAAGCACAACAAAAGCCATCCACGTCAAGACCTTTACCTGGCAAAGAGGGGATTTTTCTCCCATTATTTAAGCCTTCAAATCGAAAACCTAAAGGAGATAAACAGTAACTCAACATTGTGAATGAGAAGTCACATTTAGAGAGTGCACTGTCCCACTCGTAAGGCATTACTTTATCATCATTCTGTAATTCTACTGAGGTGAAAAAACACAAACACAAAGAGAGACCATCTTTACTTTGGTGAACTTTGGGTACGGAGAGACATACTGGCTTTCTATTTTTGTCATCAACACACATTTACCGCATGATAGCTCTGGAATTCCCAAGTACAACATGGGTCTCAGAGGACTAAAATCCAGGTATTGGCAGGGCTGCCTCTTTCTCCCCGAGTATCACCTTATGCTAAACCTAGTAGATAGGGCCTGGCACAATAGTGTAGTAGTTAAAGTCCTAGCCTTGAATGCGCCAGGATCCCATATGGGTGCCAGTTCTAATCCCGGTGTCCCACTTCCCATCCAGCTCCCTGCCTGTGGCCTGGGAATGTAGTCGAGGACAGTCCAAAGCGTTGGGACCCTGTACCCACGAGGGAGACCTGGAAGAGGCTCCTGGCTCCTGGCTTTGGATTGGCTCAGCACCAGCTGTTGTGGCCACTTGGGGAGTGAACCATCGGACGGAAGATCTTCCTCTGTCTCTCCTCCTCTCTGTAAATCTGCCTTTCCAATAAAAATGAATAAATCTTTAAAAAAAAAAAAAAACAACTTGGAGATAGTCCAAGGCAATTTCGTCCTACCTTAAAGTCCTCGGTAGAAGCATATCTGCAAATTCTGTCTTGCAAGAGAAGGTATGATAGTCACTGGTCCTGGGGATAATCTGTCTATTCCAAGGCACAGATGAGCTGAAAGCTTCCAGCTTCAGCAGGAAGGCACAGGCCTGATCATGCTAAGTATACAGGCTTCATGGCTTTCTGGATCCTAACAGCTTTTCAACTGAATTCCCACTGCCCTTGTTTCATCTCCTCTAAGACTTACTATTATCCCCCTTGGTCATGGTCCTTTGTGTTGTTCTTGCACCAATCAGTAGCTCTTTGCCAGGCCCTCTGTTCTGGCCCTTGAACATTTTCCTGACACTATCAGTAACTATTTGTCTCCTTTATAAGAAAACAAACCATTTGGGAATTAGGACCGATCTCTCCATCCTAGAATGATGCTAATCTGGTACTTGCTATTTCATATTCATTGGGATATCTGGCAACTGTCAATATTTACCTAACACCCACAATATTAACTTCTCTGCTTTCCAAGGAATCTGTTTCAACCAGTACTAAGGGTCAGGACCCACAACTGGACAAGACCTAGCCAAAGGATGTGTTTCTCTCAGACACATGGAACACTTTTTTTTTTTTTTTCTGACAGAAAAGTTTATTTTTGAAGGGACCAGGTGAGCAGGGAAGGGAGAGAGAAGTAGAAAGCACCTCCAGAAAGCCAGGAGGTGGGGTGCCTCTGGAAAGAGGAGGGAGAGACAGACACATGGAACACTTAATTTTTAATCAAAGAAAATGGGATCTCTTTAAATTCTAAGTTTAGCAGTTTTGCATCTGTAAAGAAAGGGCAAAAAAAAAAAATCAGTAAAAAGGATCCAGCAGCCAGGAAGTTAAAATTTTGGGGCCAGCAGAGATGGTCAAGACATATTTCAAGCTATGAAAGCCAAGAATGGTGTACTTCTGGGCCTGGCGCAATGGCCTAGTGGCTAAAGTTCTCGCCCTGAATGCGCCAGGATCACATATGGGCACCGGTTCTAATCCTGGTGGCTCCACTTCCCATCCAGCTCCCTGCTTGTGGCCTGGCAGGGCAGTCAAGGACAGCCCAAATCTTTGGGAACCTGCACCTGTGTGGGAACCCCGGAGGAGCTCCTTGCTCCTTGCTTCTGGCTCCGGATCGGCGTAGCTCTAGCCACTGTGGTACTTGGGGAGTGAATCATCAGACAGGAGGTCTTCCTCTCTGTCTCTCTTCCTCTCTGTATATCTGACTTTCCAATATTTTTTTTTTTTTAAAAGAATGATGTACTTCTTGGAGATAGTGTCATGGCATACCAGGCTAAGCCTCCATTTGTGGTGGCAGCATTGCATATGGGTGCCAGTTCAAGTACCCGATGCTCCCCTTCGGATCTGGATTCCTGCTTATGGCCTGGGAAAGCAGAGGAAGATGATCCAAGAGCTTCAGCCTCTGCTCCCATGTGGATCTTCAGCTGAACCCAAATGTGGCCATTTGGAGAGTAAACCAGGGGATGGAAGAAATCTGACCCTCTTTTTCTCTCTGAATCTGCCTTTCAATTAAAAGTAAATAATTCTTTGAAGAATGGTCCACTTCTCAGAACTTACCAAATTCATAGTTAAAATGCATGCATTTCACACAAATTTTACATCAAAGAAAAACCTAATTTTAGATAATATTTACACATTTTGAAGTTTTTAGGGAAAATGTATAGATGTTCACAATTTATTTGAAAAGTAATGGATGCAGATAGATAGATTATAATTAAGCATAGTGAAATATCAACAGTAGAGTCCAGATCAGAGGTTCATAAATATTCACCACATAGTTCTAATTTACCTACATACTCAAACTTCATGATAAAATGCTGTGTAAGACAAGGAAGAACACAGGTATTACGTGGGAAAAGGCAAAAATCATGTTTTTGGATGTTAGTCTTGAGTCAGAGAAACATATTTAGCGCAACGGAAATCCCTACCACACTAAGTACAAATCTAATGTCACAGAAGACTAAAGTGCTAGAAAGAGTACTGCAGCTGAAAGTAAAATACTGTAAGCAGTACAGCAATATTAACCAGTGTTCTTACAAAAAAACAAAGCTTTGGTGCTTAACTTGCTACTTGAAGAAAACCAAGGGAAGTCATCATTTCACGAGTTTGCCTTTAACAGAAACTTTCTCCCTCAACTCTGAACAAATGAATGATACTTTCAAATAACATGAAAGTTCCTAAGGGAAACAACAAGGAAAAAAAAAACAGGTTTGGATGTAGGCATCCGTTCTAGTAGATGAAACACCCACATGCCACACTGGAATAGAGTTCAGTTCAGCTCCACCGAGAGGTCCCGACATGCAGCACTGGCAGCTCTAGTAGTCAGGTTTCTGCCTCACACACACACCCTGCCTTTCTCATTCACACACACACACCCTAAGTCCCTTTCTCTCATACACACATACCTTGCCTTTCTCACACACTGTCTCCTTTTCTCTCTCTCACACACACACATACCCTAAATCCCTCGCTCTGATAAATCCCTTTTTCTTACACAAACCTTGTCTCCCTTTCTCTCACACACACACCCTGCCTCCGTCTCTCACACAGACACACACACACCCTGCCTTTCTCTCACTCTCACACAGACACACACACACCCTGCCTCTCTCTCACACACACACACATACACACACCCTGCCTCTCACTCTCACACAGACACACACACACCCTGCCTCCATCTCACACACACAGACACACACACACCCTGCCTCCCTCTCATACACACAGACACACACACACCCTGCCTCCCTCTCACACACACACACACACACACACACCCTGCCCTTCTCTCACTCTCACACACACACACACACACACCCTGCCTCCCTCTCATACACACAGACACACACCCTGCCTTTCTCTCACTCTCACACACACACACACACCCTGCCTCTCTCTCACTCTCACACACACACACACACACCCTGCCTCCCTCTCATACACACAGACACACACCCTGCCTTTCTCTCACTCTCACACACACACACACCCCCTACCTCCCTCTCACACACACAGACCCACACACACCCTGCCTCCCTCTCACACACACACACACACCCTGCCTCCCTCTCACACACACACACCCTGCCTCCCTCTTTCACACACACACACACCCTGCCTCCCTCTCACACACACACACACACACCCTGCCTTTCTCTCACTCTCTCTCACACACACACACCCCTTGCCTTTCTAACATGCACCCTGCCTCTCTCACAAACATAACACAACCTGCCAGCATTTTCAGATTAATCCAACAGAAATCCAGACGCGTTGGCACAGTGGCACAGCACATTAAACCGTGGCTGTTCCACCTGGGACCCAGCTCCCGCCTCAAGCCCTAGGAAAGCAGGGGCCGCACCGGGGCCCCGCGCCAAGCCGGCGGACGCCTCTCGCGGGGCGCCAACCGCTCAGTCCCTCAGTCAACAACCGCCAACAAGGTCCGCGATGGCGACGCGGCCAGCGGCCTTTCGGGAAGCCGTCACGGGGCAGCAGCCCGCCACGCGCGTCCTCTGCCCGGGTTTCCCTCAGTGGCGAGGCGCCCTCCCACTCGCCCTGACAGCCGCGGCCAGAGGGAAGGCAAAGCGACGCCGGACGCCGCGCCCCGACCCGCGCGGAAGGCGGACTGCGCCGCGGCCGATGCCACGGGCTCCCGAGGGGGTCACCGTCCTGGCCGGAGGACTGACACGGATCTCGCCGCGATGCACCGACACTCGCAGGACCCACCAGAAGGTTCGGTAGGCGAAGCGATCCCGGTTCGCGATCAGCCGGCCGGGACTCACCGCCCGCGGCCGAGCCCCACGCCCTGCGCCGGCGCTGCTCTGACGTCACGCGCGTCGCCGCCACTGCTGCGGCTCCACGCAGGAGCTGCGGCGTCCGAAGGCGCGTCTGCCGAAGGCCTCCTGGGAAGTGTAGTGCGGGCGCCCGGGGGACGCGCCAGGGACGCCCGGAAAGCAGCTCGGGGGTGCCCAGGGGGTTATTCCTATCTAAATTCATTGGTTCCTTGGGATTCGCTGCTGAGTCTCCTTGCAGTACCCCGCCCACCTGTTGTGGACGGCCTCAGGCCGGTTTCCTCTCATCTTTTAACAGCTCGTTCCCCTCCTGCCTTCCGGGATGTCCTAATGATGTAGACTGGTGGATAGTCACCCTTCTAGGGTGTAAATTGCTGAGTATTTCTCAGGCTTGCACCATCCTGGCTTGCAGGACCACCCTAACTTTCACCTATTTACTCTTCTGTGTTAACATCTCCCACTTCTTGGAAACCACAACTCCTTTTTTAGTGAATTGCAACTGTTTTGCTTTCTGTAAAAGTTTATATATGACAAAAAATTATTTTGTTCTCACATCTGTACCTTGTATAACAGCCCTAAGAAATTTTTTCCCATTATAATTTCTCATTTTTAAAAAATTTGTTGATGTTTACATAGGTAATTAGAGTGGGAGGAGTCTAGGATTAGGAAAAAGTGGGTGAGACCAGTGTTTCCAAATTTTTTCTTCTTCCTGTATCTGAGGGGGCGGGGGAAGAGAAGAAGAGAAGCCACATCCAGTATCCCAACCACATCAATACCCAGGGTCCTCGATGTGGAGCATGCTCTGAGGGTTCTGCTCAAGTGGTTTCAAAGCTGAGATGGTGTCAATCTCACAGCTCCAAGGATGAGAAAATCCTTCCAAGGTCCATTGGCTGACATTATCCATCTTAAGAGTCTTCATTCACCCACATATTTGCTGCAAATACTTGGCGTGGGTAGTTCACTATTTGTTCTGCCCTCCTTCCTTTGCTATGGTACCAGATGTCCTCTGTAGGCTCCAACAGACTGCCATATCCTCCATGTGCATCTGGGCATATCATCCACTGCTCCGTCTAAGCCACTGAGGAGGCCCAGTTCTGGCACATGCATTTCACAGTCAGTCCACTGATTCTGCAGTTCTCCTCATGGTTGGAGTTCTGAGTCCAGTGGTTCCATTGGAGATATGCCCAAAGAAACCTCATCTGAAGTGATCTCAGACCTGACTCCTGTGTGTGCTTGCCAGTACAGGGTCCAGCTCAGTCTCATCCACATCAACCTATGCACACATTGGTAGTTGCAATTACTGGGTCAGTTCTGTATCTAGCCCTGTCTTTTTCTTTTCTTTTCTTTTTTTAAGATTGGAAAGTCAGATTTACAGAGATGGAAAGACAGAAAGTAAGATTCTCCAGCTGTTGGCTCACTCCCAAGTGGCCACAACTGAGCTGATCTGACAGCAGGAGCCAAGAACCTCCTCCAGGTCTCCCATGTGGGTGCAAGGTCCCAAGGCCTTGGGCCCTCCTTGACTGCTTTCCTGAGCTACAAAGCAGGGAGCTGGATGGAAAGTGGAGCAGCTGGAACACTTCCCTTCCAGTTCCCTGCTTGTGGCCTGGGAAAGCAGCAGAGATGGCCCAAATTCTTGGGACCCTGCACCTGTCTGGGAGATCTGGCAGAAGCTCCTAGCTCCTGATCAGCTCAGCTCCAGTCATTGCAGTCCCTTGGGGAGTAAACCAGCAAATGAAAGATCTTTCTCTGTCTCTTCTCTCTGTATATGTGCCTTTCAAGAAAAACAAAACAAAAACTGTAAATAGATTTGCTCACCTTCCAGATCAAAGCAAATTTTCTCTGATGATGTCACTTTTGCCAGCTCTGCAGCTGATAATGCTAGAACAATATTTTTTTAAAAAAGATTTATTCATTTTTATTGGAAAGGCAGATGTACAGAGAGGAGGAGAGACAGAGAGGAAGATCTTCCATCTGATGGTTCACTCCCCATGTGGCTGCAATGGCTGGTGCTGAGCCAATCCAAAGCCAGGAACCAGGAGCTCTTCCAGGTCTCCCACATGGATGCAGGCTCCGAAGGCTTTGGGCTGTCCTTGACTGCATTCCCAGGCCACAGGCAGGGAGCTGGATGGGAAGCAGGTCCACTGGGATTAGAACTGGCACCCATATGGGATCCCAGCGTGTTCAAAGTGAGGACGTTAACCACTACTCTATGGTGCTGGGCCCAGAACAGTTTTTTGGTTTTTTTTTTTTTTAAGATTTATTTATTTGGGCCCAATGGCATGGCCTAGCGGCTAAAGTCCTCTCCTTGAACACACCAAGATCCCATATGGGTGCCAGTTCTAGTCCCAGCTGCTCCACTTCCCATCCATCTCCCTGCTTGTGGCCTGGGAAAGCAGTTGAGGATGGCCCAAAGCTTTGGGACCCTGCACCCATGTGGGAGACTCAGAAGAGGTTCCTGGTTCCCGGCTTCGGATTGGCGCAGTACCATCCATTGCGGCTCACTTGGGGAGAATCATCAGACAGAAGACCTTCCTCTCTGTATATCTAACTTTGTAATAAAATAAATCTTAAAAAATTTATTTATTTTTGGACCAGCATGGTGGCCTAGTGGCTAAATCCTTGCCTTAAATGCTCCTAGATCCTATATGGGCACCACTTCTAATCCCAGGATAGGAGGCAGGCCTGGTGGGGGTTATTGTGGGTCGCTCAGACTAGGCTGAAGCTCCCACTGGTTTATATGAGGGCTGAGAGTGTGCTGGGCAGAATCAGATTGGACTGCAACACCCATTAGTTCCAGTGGAAGGCAGGGCTAGAAACAGAACCGATCCAGCAATTACAACCACAAGCTGATTGGGCGATAGAGTATACCCGGCCCTGTACTTGCAAGTACACACAAGAACCTGGTCTGGGTTCCTCAAAGTTTCTTTAGGGATCCCCTCAATTGAACTGCTGCACTCAAATCCCTAACCAAGAAAAGACAGGACAGAACAAATCAACCAACAAACCCAGCCAAATGCTGGCAGTGAAAAACAGGGCAAATGGAGAATCTAAGATGAACTATGTCAAAAAGTGGATTCTGTAGTGATTTCTTCATGCTTGGAAAGGCAAGATGGGCAGCAACTGATAACTGTTGAACTATCAAAACCACTTGAGCAAGACCCTCGGAGCATGCCCCACATTGGGGACCTGGGATGGGTGGGAGACTAGGTGGGGCTTCTCCCTTTACCTCCCCCTTTACCCCAGATATAGAAAAAAAAATGTGGAAATGATAGTCTTACCCACTTTCCTGTAGCCCTTGAAACTTTGTGCCCTAATTAACTATGTAAAGATTGTAAAAAAAAAAAAAATCAATCTCTGGAGCTAGGAAAGGAACAAAATGGAAAAATCACACTGCAGAACATCTTGGGAGCTAGTGTTTTGGCAGAGCTAAAGCTGCCACCTGTAAAACCAGCATCCCATATGGACCCAGTTTGAGTCCTGGTTGCTTAACTTGTGATTCAGCTCCCTGATATTATGCCTGGGAAAGCAGCAAAATATAGCCCAAGTACTTGGGCCATGCACACACAGGGGAAGCCAGGAAAAAGTTCCTGTCTATGATTTGGCCTACTCTCAGCAATTGAGACCATCTGAGGAGTTAATCAGGGCATAGAATATCCTGCTGCTTCTCTTTCAAATAAATTTTCAAAACAAAACAAAACACCTCCCTATTGCTATTCATTCACTTAAAAAGCATATCTAAAAGAATCCAGTAAAATTACTTTGATACTAGAAATGGAGGCAGCCCATGAATCTGAGTATGAAAAAAGAACATTATATGATCAGATGGTCTCAAAATCACCATGAGCAAATACAGTTTTTTTTTTCTTTCTTGGCTACTGAAATGGCTGGCATAGAGAATTACTTTCATTGAAAGTCCCAATTCTTCAACAATGTCAGAAAACTGATAAAAACACTGCTAGAATGAATGGTGCAGCACATCATGACGACACAATCTGTGCAAAAAAAGAAGTCTTGTGTTTGGAATCAAGCTGTTGGACTTTTCTGAATTCAATTACTATACACATTACTTTTTTTCAGCCACCAATACAAAATTGTAAATTAGCCAAGTCAAACTGAATACATCCTAACAGTAAGATGATGGACTCTCTGACAATGTCCATGCCTACATTGTCGGGAAACACTTCAATAACAGCATGATGGACTTGTGACTGTTCATGAAGGACATCCATTGTAAAACTAGAGGGGAAATCAATGGGGCGGGGGAGGGACCTTGGGGAAGGGCATGGGCAACCCCAGAGCCTATGGAATTATATCATAAAACATAATATTCTTAAATGTAAATAAAATAAATTAGCCAAATCAGTTCATGCATGATTAAAGAAAAGCATACTTATATAATGCTGATTTACTAGTGGGAAGTTCTTTATATGAATAATACAACTGTTCAAAGAAAACACAAATATTTCAAGTAATAATGTCTTATTTAATATTTGTTCAGTATCACAGAAATTTCCAAGGCAAAATACACTTCCATGAATGTGTAAAGGGTATTTCCTCACCACAAAATCCTTTATATTTTATATCTTCTAAGCAATGATTATTAATGCAGCTTATCCATCTAACTTTCAAGATAGTGTATGAAACACCAAAAGTAACAGCAGCACAAAACACTCATATATCATAACATAAGTTGTACTTGGGCTACACGGCATTTAAGACAAATACACTTGGTTAACTGACGCTTCTCACTGAAGAAAACAGTCATTCACAGCACTACTACCATTCACTGAGTGCTGAGTGATTAAGTGGAGGTACTTTTCTTTTGATCACGCAGTATTATATACATTACTACTGCTATTCTGTGGTTCCTGTGCTTAGTGAAGCTACTACTAACAGCAGGTCTCTTATATGTGACAGCAAATTAGAAAAAAGTATGGTACTGTTACTTAACCCACTCATTCAGCAATAGCCAACTTGTATCAATTCCTCATTTTTATAGTAACAACACAGAAAAACTGGTATTATGACAGACATCAGAGGCACTGTAAAATGTATGTAGTTCATGCTCCCAAGTAAACTGGCAACTGTGATACCAAAAGGTTAAATGTGTGACAAAGGAAAACAGCCATAATGCAATTAAGTTTCTCAGATGATTCGGTGATTAAATCAGTCACATAGTTTTAACATTTCATATTTCAAAAGGAGTATCTGTCAAACAGAAGTGGCTATTTTTGGTCCCATCTATGAAAGTATATATCTTCCCTCTGAAGCATTATTTCTAGGGACACAGGTTTCTAGTGTCTTCAAGGTTTGTAACTTGAACCATCCAAAATAAAATGCAATTGGATTACTGGCTAATGTTTGTCCTATATTTAGTATTTCTTTACATGCAATTAACTGTCACTTCTTGATAAAAATACAGCCTCCCTTGCTGGATCTATAGAACTTTCCCTCGCCCCTTGTGGTAATATTTATAATAATTAGTGAAACATGACCTCTGGGAAGGTCTCAGATAAGAAGTATGAGGATTACTTCACTTTGATGTAATTTCCTCCTCTGTAAGGCTCGAGTAGGGTGTGAAAGGCTGAGATCCACTGCATGCTCAGCTCACTCCAGTCTGCACTGATGCTGAAAGCATGCCCTGCACAACCTCCTGCATGACCTCCATGAACTGCATCCCTAGGATTTCTTCCCTGTGTGAGTTCTCTGATGATTAATGAGCTGTGATTTCTGTGAGAAGGCTTTCCCACATTCATTGCATCGAAACGGCTTCTCCCCAGTATGAATTCTCTGATGATTGACAAGCTGTGATTTCTGAGAGAAGGCCTTCCGACACTCACTGCATCCGTAAGGTCTCTCACCTGTATGTGTCCTCTGATGAGGTATAAGATGCGACTTCCGAGAGAAGGCTTTACCACATTCACTGCATTCGAAGGGCTTCTCCCCTGTATGTATTCGCTGGTGATTAATGAGACTTGACTTTTCCCTAAAGGCTTTTCTACATTCATTACATTCAAATGGCTTTTCTCCCGTATGAGTTCTCTGATGTCTAATTAGCTCTGACTTCTCAAAAAAAGCTTTCCCACAAAAACATTCATAGGGTTTCTGCCCAGTGTGGATTCTCTGGTGAGTGTTCAATTGCGACTTCTGGGAGAAGGCCTTTTCACAGTCCCTGCATTCATAGGGCTTTTCTCCTGTGTGAGTTCGCTGATGTGTCGCAAGGCTTGATTTCTCACCAAAGGCTTTCCCACACTCAGTGCACTCGTAGGGTTTCTCCCCTGTGTGTGTCCGCTGATGTGATATGAGATGCGACTTCTGACAAAAAGCTCTCCCACACACACTGCACACATAGGGTTTTTCTCCTGTATGAATTCTCTGATGGTTAGTGAGACTTAGCTTTTCACTGAAAGCTTTCCCACATTCGCTGCATTCATAGGGCTTTTCTCCTGTATGAGTTCTCTGGTGCCTAACAAGCTGAGATTTCCTACTGAAAGCTTTCCCACATTTGCTGCATACATATGGCTTTTCCCCTGTGTGTGTCATCTGATGTGATATGAGATGGGACTTCTGAGAGAAGGCTTTCCCACACTGGATGCACCCATGCGGTTTCTCTCCTGTATGAGTTCTCTGATGATTAATGAGACTTGACCGCTCCCTAAATGCTTTCCTACATTCACTGCATTCGTAAGGTTTCTCTCCAGTATGGATAGTCTGATGCCTAATAAGCTCTGACTTCTCAAAGAAAGCTTTTCTGCAATCACTACATCCATAGGGCTTTGTTCCTGTGTGAGTCCTGTGATGTGTAACAAGTTGTGACTTCCTACTAAAGGCTTTCCCGCAATCCCTGCATTCAAAAGGTTTCTCTCCTGTGTGAATTCTCTGATGGTTAATCAGATTTGACTTTTCACTGAAGGCTCTCCCACATTCATTGCATCCATAGGGCTTTTCTCCTGTGTGTGTCCTCCAATGGGATATGAGATGAGACTTCCGGGAGAATGCTTTTCCACACTCTCCACATTCATAGGGTTTCTCGCCTGTATGTGTCCTCTGATGGGATGTGAGCTGGGACTTCTGAGAGAAGGCTTTCCCACACTGGCTACAATCATATGGTTTCTCTCCTGTATGAGTTCTGTGATGTGTCACAAACTGTGACTTCTGGAGAAAGGTTTTGCCACAGTTACCACAGCCATAGGCTATTTCTCTGACATGTCTGTTCTGATGTCTAATGAGACTTGATTTCTTACTAAAGCGTTTCCTACACTGACTGCATTCGTAGAGTTTCTCCCCTAATCGAGTTCTGTGATATATGACAATCTGGGACTTTTTGCAGCTTTCATGATTACATTTAGCAAATTCACAGTGTTTAAACCATCTATCAGCTTCCTCAGGCTTGCTAGGTCGAAACAATTTATCAAACACAGTAAAATCATCTGACTCTATTCTCCCATAATCTGGTTCTGGTATCAGCAAATCTAAATGATGCTTTAAAATCAATCCACTTAAGTCACTCTCACTGTTTGATTTCCTTAAAGTAACAGGGTTCATGCCCAAATTTCTTCCAAAAGCATCACATTCATAATCTTTTCTCATATTTTTAAGTTTGTCTTGGTTATCCTGGTGACACATCATGCGATGATCCACTTGCCAGACTTTTTCTAGAAGAGAAACAAAAACCTGGTTGGTTGTGTTTTGGGGAGGGGAGGGAGGGCTAAAATGCTATATAGTGAGGGAATGACTGTTTTCTAAGGCTTAGTTTCCTAGTACAAAGTAAGTACAAAAAAATAACATTTATCTTCTAGCTCCAAGAAAAGAAAAGAAATTCTGAAAACTGGAAAATGGTTGTAATAGGTCATCTTTGGCTACTGACAAATATATTTACCAAACAGAATGTAAAAGGTACACAAAGAAAAATGAGCAACAAAGAAACAAGGCTGGAAGAATCACTCATTAAATGATCTGAGAGGGCCCGGCGCGATGGCGCAAGTGGTTAAGGTCCTCGCCTTGCATGCCCGGGATCCCATATGGGCGCTGGTTCTATCCCGGCAGCCCCGCTTCCCTTCCAGCTCCCTGCCTGTGGCCCGGGAAAGCAGTCGAGGACGGTCCAAAGCTTTGGGACCCTGCACCCGCGTGGGAGACCCAGAAGAGGCTCCTGGCTTCAGATCGGCATAGCATCAGCTGTTGCGCTCACTTGGGGAGTGAATCATCAGACAGAAAATCTTCCTCTCTGTCTCTCCTCTCTGTATATCCGCCTTTCCAATAAAAATAAAATAAATCTTTAAAAAAAATACATAAATGAGCTGAGAAACAGGATCACTTGATACTTGACCCTGCTCCAACTTAAAGATGACATCAGGTTAGACCAGGTCCACCTAAACTAGTAAAATCCAAGTTTTCAGCGTACTAGCAGTGGCATCTCTGACTATGCAGGAAGGAGCAACAGAGCAGATCAAACAAGTCAGGACAAAGAAAACCAAACACCCAAGTCTCAGATGTGAAACATAGGGAACAATGTCAGGACTCACATAAGACAGACATATTTGGTTTTACGCTAACAAAACATCTAAATGTGACTTACTTGAGTAGCTAAAATCAACTGTTCTGAATTACCACTAAAGGCTTGAGGATTTTTAAGAAATCTCGCAGACTTTTTAAGACATACCACATCACTGATCAACAGAGGCTCAACTTCCTCCATACCTAGTTGTTACGCGCTTACCTGTATTATCTGAACAGGGAACTTCTCTATCTCCTATCCAAGGCTCTTCTCCCTGCTCCAACTTGAAGATAATATCTGGTTTCACAACCTTATACCCTGTTCAGGGAAAATCACAAAGGTTCAACTGCTGAAGCTTTAGGGCTTCTGAAGCATAAGTAAGTTCATACCACAGTCAGCCTTCAATTCGCAAGGTCAAGGTCTCTCACGACTATACTGCAGAGAACAGTCTCTATGTAGGACTGCTACAATTTGCTACAATTCAAGCCCAAGCCTTGAGCCACATCGGAGTTAAAATCGTGGTTTTCCATGTAGCTATCAGTCCTGGGAAACTTACTTAACCACTCCTGGCTTCTATTTTCTCATAATATACTTTCTACACAGGATTGTACTGAAGACTATAGGAATCAATATCTGTGCAAAGCAATCAATACAGCTGATACAGTATGAGGCTTACCACAATTACTACTTAGTTAATTTCAGAGATAAAAACAAACTTAAGATCTCATTATTAGAAAATGAAATACAAATGTTTTTGCATTTGTTATTGTTCAATAAATTTTAACCTAATTTAAGTACACAATTGGTAAAAATTTCAGAGCTCAAAGCATTCAGTAACTAAAAAAAGGGGAAAGCAATTTATTGGGCACAGTTCAAGGTACTTGAGGAAGCTTTTTTATTACCCAGCGACACTAGGCTGCTATAGTTCTCCAACATGACATCCCTGTATAATTTCTTCTGATGAGGATCCAGCAGCTGCCATTCCTTCCGGGTGAAGTCCACAGATAAATCTCCAAATGAAAATGAGTCCTATAAGAGCACAATTCTGGTAAATTTGAAGCAGTGATCACTGCATGTTGTGAGAAAACCTAACAGTTTATTTGGACATTGTTATCACAGCAGGTTACATAAACGCCTACTACATCCCTACCTTTACATTGTACATATTTTCCCCTTAATGGTTTGTTTATATATTTGAAAGGCAGAGTGGCAGAGTTACAGAGACAGGAAAGGACAGCTTCCATCCACTTCACAAAAAACTGTAACAGCCAGGCTAACAGCAAGGGACCAGGAACTTCCTAAAGGTCTTTCATATGCAAGGGCTCAGGTACTTGGGCCATCTGCTGCTGCTGCTTTCCAGAGAGCTCCACTGAACAGAACCAATGTCCATATGAAAGGCTGACATTGTAGGCACAACTTAACCTTCTACATGGTAATACTGGCCCCCCTTCATTATATTTTACATGATAAAATGCCACTTTGCACTCTTCTAGGACTTAGGGGGAAGAGTGCTTGACCTTCTGTTTGGGAGGCTGGGGTCCATACTAGAGTATAAAGCTCAAACCTGAGTTCTGGCCCGTTAACGCAGACCCTGTTAAGGCAGTGACACTGACTCATGAAGTCGGGTCTGGCCACATACATGGAAGACCTGAATGAGATCTGGGTTCCTAGCCCTGGCTTGGCCCAGTCCCGGTCATTGTATGCATGAGGTAAATGAACTAGTGAATGGAAACAATGTTGATGTCCCTCTCAAGTATATGGAGGAAAAATGCAGAGACAGTATCCTTATTTCTATGTTATGCTGGGCTCTGTAAAAAAGGTAAAGTTTCAGGATAGTTGTTAAAAATTAATAGTATTTCCAATGAAAATTGGCATGTAAAGGCATTCTTAGAAGCAGCACCTCAAGCAAGGGAAAAAACCCTAACAGGGCTGAGCAGGTATTAACACTGTTAATGACTAACAGAGGATATGGTGTTAATTAGAGTAAGTAACACAGCAGAGGGGGAGCAGGTAGAATGCCTTTAACACTCTCTTGTAACCATGAAACAATTTTATAGGAAGGGGAAGAACAGAAGAAAAGTTCAATTTTAGAAATCTAAATATTGGATCAAGAGGGGACTTTAGTCCCAAAATCTGAGATAACACAATGCCACATTTAAAAAACCTACTGCACCAGTCCGGCACAGTAGCCTCATGGCTAGTCTTACTGTGCACATGCTGTGATCCCATATGGGTGCCAGTTCTAACCCGGGCGGACCCACTTCCCATCCAGCTCCCAGTTTGTGGTGTGGAAAAGCAATCTAGTTTTGGGACCCTGCACCTGTGTGGAAGACCTGGAAGAAGCTCTTGGCTCCTGGCTTCAGATCAACTCAGCTCCGGCTGTTGCAGCCACTTGGGGAGTAAACTAGCAGACAGAAGATCTTTCTCTCTGTATCTCCTTCTCTCTGTATGTCTGCCTTTTCATACATCTTAAAAAAAAAAAATCAGCACTACCAGAAAAGTTAAAAAAAAAAAAAAAGCATACTCTACACCTAGAGAAGTCAATTATAAAAAACACACATTTGAACAACAAAGAGGAAAAAACTTCCAAATGGACAGAGCTGGAACACTGTCCCAGGCCAGTGCCTTAGCACAGCTGGCTAAGGTAATGTTGGGTGTGTGGTGCTGCCTTCCACATGAGTGCCAATTCGTGTCCTGTCTACTTCCCATCCAGCTTCCATTCTGTCCACCTAAGGAATAAACCAGCATATGTAAAATCTCTCTGTCCCTTCTTCACTCTGTAAAATCTACCTTTCCAATAAAATAAATAAATAAGTAGGAAAAAAAAAAAAGAAATAGCACCACTAGGCAACTTAGAAAAACGAGCGCAAATAACACAGTCTACTGTTCTCCTCTCAAGTTTATTTCATGGTTAAAAGCAAAAATTGCAACATCATCGGGCCCAGCGCAGTGGCGCAAGTGGTTAAAGGTCCTCGCCTTGCACGCCCGGGATCCCATATGGGCGCCGGTTCTAATCCCGGCAGCCCCGCTTCCCTTCCAGCTCCCTGCCTGTGGCCCGGGAAAGCAGTCGAGGACAGCCCAAAGCTTTGGGAACCTGCACCCGCGTGGGAGACCCGGAAGAGGCTCCTGGCTTCAGATCGGCATAGTATCGGCCCGTTGCGCTCACTTGGGGAGTGAATCATTGGACGGAAGATCTTCCTCTCTGTCTCTCCTGTCTGTATATCCGCCTTTCCAATGAAAAAATAATAAAAATAAATCTTTAAAAAAAAAAAATTGCAACATCATCTTATATGAGTGTTCAATACTCACACAGATGATATACAAGACAACTATAATAGGAGACAGAATAGCATTCTCAAGTGTAAAATAATATGTGAAGTGTTTACATTTTTAAACATGGCTCTATAGAAAGAAATGGCAAGAAACAGACTGAAAACAAATAATTGTAAATTATATCTGACAACATACCTAATTCAAAATATTAAAGCAACTCTTCCAAATCCATAGTCAAAAGACAACTCAAGTTAAAACCATGCAGAATACATTAATGCATTTCACCAGTGAAGATACAGGAATGGCTGAAAGTCCAAGGGAGTAGTGAAACCGCTGTCATCCTACCCCGGAGTCCTGAGTGCCGTTCCCACTCTCTCCTGACCCGAGCTTCTCACCAACCCCAACGCTGCCCAGCTGGTTCCTGCCACCTTGTGAGGAGCTGAATTAACTCAGGCTGATGATGCAGCACACATATTACTCAAAAAAATGAGTAAATAAGGCTATTACATTATATTCACTAGAACGCTATATCAGAAATGTAAGAACAAGTGTTGGGAAGGAAGTGGAGGAAACAAAACCCTATGCTAAGCAGGAATGCACCCATATGGGAGACTCAGATGAAGCTCTAAGTTCCAGCACTGGCCACTGCAGCCATTTGGGAAGTGAATTGGCAGATGGAAGATCTAAGTTGTTCATATAAATAAACCCTTACAAACAAACATGAAAAACAAATACAAACTTTTCCTCCCCTTCCCTATGTAAGTGGCAGGAGCCCAAGCACTTGGGCAACCCTTGGCTGCTTTGCCAGGCCATTAGCAGGGAGCTGCATCAGTTGTCAGCTGACCAACTGACACCTATGCAGTCAGACTCCACACGCAAGTGACGTCCTGGATGGTCAACACAGCAATCCGTCTAGCGTCATCACGGGTTCTTCTTACAAGAGACAGGCATGAAAGCTCTAACGTCAACACCCTCCAGACTCTGCCCTGTTTATCTTTTTCTTCAACTAAAGGGCCTTGACTTACATGCTAAGTACTAAAAGTGCAATCCCATGTAAATGCTTCCCTGAGTTGTTATGAGTTGTTCTAGTCAATTCTCAAATCAAATCAAATCAAAGGAATCTTACTGAATTTATAGTTGATCAGGTCTGGGTATCCCCAGACATACAGCTGGCAACAGAGGACTAACTCAGGGGGGCTGACATCAGAATCAGCATAAAACTGCCACAGGGCACCACCATTAGATCTTGCAAGCAGAGCCCACAACAAAGATACTCCCTAATAATGCACCACTCTACCCTGCCCTGAGGTTCCAGCCAGTGCAACACCAGGCAAAGAAAACAAACACTTATAAAAAAAAACCCTATGGGCCTGGTGTGGTGGCCTAGCAGCTAGGGTCCTCACCTTGAACGCACCAGGATCCCATATGGGTGCTGGTCCTAATCCCAGTGACCCCGCTTTCCATCTAGCTCTCTGCTTGTATCCTGGGAAAGCAGAAGAGGACGACCCAAGGCCTTGGGACCCTGCACCTACGTGGGAAATCCGGAAGAGGCTCCAGACTCCTGGTTTCAGATTAGGTTCAGCCGCAACCATCACAGCCGCTTGGGGAATAAATCAATGGACGAAAGATCTTCCTCTCTCCCTCTCCTCCTCTCTGTGTATCTGACTTTACAATTAAAAAAATACACATATATATATATTTTTATAAAAGACACAAATGAGTAGATATTACAGCAAATAAAATCAAAGAACTGCATTTAAAAATATAAAGAAAAGCAATGAAGTGACAGTCTTCATTCGCCTTGTCAGAAGAGGTTGTGACTGGGAGGGCTCAGGGAGTGCCTCCCAGCAGCTTGAATGTCCTCCTGCTGCCCTGAGCTGTGCTCTTATGTCATCAGCTGATGATAACTAACAAACTGTACTCTCTTTCATGTACATTTGGCATCCGAATTAGGCTTCACAACTTAGAAAAATAAATGAATTGTTACTAAGTCCTGCTTGACAGTCTACCCTTGTGTTATATCTGAGGAATACCACTTTAAGAAAAGCCGTAAGATCATACATTTATCCCAGTTCCTCCTAATGACATTTACTTATCTATATATTTATTTTCTGTACTTGATCTTAGCCAAAAGGTCGAGAGACGATATATATATTTATTTTCTAAAAGCAAGAGTTGAAAAGAAAGAGATCTTCCATAACCTGATCCACCCTGCAAACAGCACCAAAGGCTAAAGCCAAGAGCTTGACCAAGGTCTCCCAAAGTGGGTAACAAAGGCCCACCATCTGAGCCATTTTCCACTGTTATTTCCAGGCCACCAGCAGGGAGCTGGATTAGAAGAGGAGCAGCTGGATCTCAGAACTATTGAAATGACTCAGCAGTACCTTCAAACATCCTCCACAATGGGGACTCTGGGATAAAATCGGGCGGCCATCCCCCGTTCCTGGGTACTGATGCAGGCTATCTCTCACAGGAAAGACAAAGGAGATTGGAAGCAATTGTCTCATCCACTTTCTCCCATTCCTCAACCTTCCCCACCTTAATCAGTGGTCCACATGGGCATGCATCCCTCTCAACTATGTAAACATCATAAAAAATAAAATGAATTTATTATTAAAAAAAAAAAAAAGAAATGGAGCAGCTTAGACTAGAATCAGGAACCATATGGAATGCTGACATTGCAGGCTGTGGACTTAACCATATGACACAATGCTGACATTTTTTATCATATATTCACCAATTTCACCAAGGAAAAATGAGTAACACATGATCAAATGATACTTCCTGTGAGGAATCAGTTTATTTTTTAAATTATGAAACTTACATAAACATCCATATTTCTTCGTTACAACTGCCACAAACCTGAAGGCCAAGTTCCCAATTCAAACTCAGTAATTACATAGGATACTATGGCTAGTAAGTGTTCTCAGGGACATATGACAAACATCTCAGTGCTGCATTTCTGATCCATCCTAATCTGCTGTGAGGTCCTTCACCTCTGCTTTCTTAGCCAGTTTAGATTCTCTTCAAGTCTTCTGATGAGGAACAAGCAACCTACTCACCTGTAGCACGGCCATCTTACTCTATGTCAGATGACTTTATTCCTGGCTCTTCTGTCTGCCCCAAGGCTCTGCCCGGAGGTGTTGGCAACAACTTTCTTGTTGCAGGTTCTTTTCACATCTCAGAGAAGCAGGCTTATTTGAACTGTGGACACAAGAACAAACATACTACAGCTACAACATTCTCATTCTGCCTGGAATCTCTTCTCTGGTTAGGAAACAGGAATTCATGATCATCTAAGGCTTGGCCAGAAAGATGTTTCCTTTTTAAGCCCCTGTAAGATAGAAACAGGTTATAGGAATGTCCATAAAGAGATACATATATAGCAAATGAAACACTTGGGAGAATCTTTCTGGGCTCACTGTGGACATTGAAATATTGTAAAGAAAAAGTTCTTTGGGCCCAGTGTGATGCCTCAGTGGCTAAATGCTTGCCTTGCATCAGCCAGAATCCCACATGGGCACCTGTTTGTCTCCCTGCTGCTCCACTTCCCATCCAGCACCCTGCCTGTGCTCTGGGAAAGTAGTAGACGATTGCCAAGTACTTGGCATCCTACACTTACAAGGGAGACCTGGAAGAAGCTCCTGGCTCCTGTTGTTGGATTGGCTCAGCTCCAGCCATTATGGCCACTTCCATCCTCTGAATCTCTCATCCACTAGCTCATTCCCCAAGTGGCCTCAGCAGCTGGAGCTGAGCTGATCCGAACCCAGGAGCCTGAAGCTTCTTCTGGGTCTTCCATGTGGGTGCAGGGTCCCAAGGCTTTGGGCTGTCCTTGGCTGCTTTCCCAGGCCACAGGCAGGGAGCTGAATGGGAAGTGGAATAGCCAGGACATAAATTGGTACATCCAAGGCACTGACTTAACAACTAGGCTACTGTGCCAGGCAATTTAGTTAAGTACAATTGTAATCTGAAAAACTGCTTATTTAATAAGCAATCCTAAATTCTCATTGCAGGGTGAAGATGCCTTAATCCCACACCAGAACACCTGAGTCTAATACTCAAGTCCTAGCTCCTGATCCCCCTCTTCTCCTCACAGACTCTGGGAGGAAGCAGTAGTGGCTTGAGCAATTGGGAATCTGTCAGACATGTGGATCAAATGCCCATTTCTGTCTTCTAGCTTTGGTTCTTGCCCACTCTCAGCCACCCAGTGAACAAGCAAATCAACACTCTTATTTTATTTAAAGATTTATTTATATTGGAAAGTCAGATTTACAGAGGAGAGACAGAAAGATCTTTCATTTACTGGTTACTCCCCAAGTAGTCACAATGGCTGGAGCTGAGCTGATACAAAACCAGGAGCCAGGACTCTCTTCTGGGTCTCCCATGTGCGTGCAGGTCTCAACGCTTTGGGCCATTATCTACTGCTTTCTCAGGCCACAAGCAGGGAACTGGATGGGATGTAGAGCAATCAGGACACTGGAGTTCTGGGTTGAGCTTGTTAGCATGGGATATGGCTGACCACCACATGCCAGTGCACATGTAAGCTATGGCTGGGGGCCTGTCTGGCAGGGCTAGATCCCAGTACCTGACAGTGAGTGTTGGATCAGGGGATGGGTCACATTAGACTGGGTTATGACACCAACCAGCACACAAGAGAACCAGGTCTAGGGGTGGATTCTGTGGAGATATGTGGGCCCAATCCTATGAACTACAAGTCCTGCTGGTTAGCTTGAGAGTTGGGATGGTGATGGGCTGAGCTAGACATGACCATGGAACTCACTGATGCTCACTAGTACTGGGGCTGGGAACAAGTGGGGCAGGTCCAGGCTGCAGCACCCGCATGAGCACCCTAAAACAGGGTATGGGGCAGGCCAAGCCACACCAGCTCATACAAAGGCCAGGACAGATGGGGCAGGCCATGTTGGGTAAGGGCCAAGTTCCCACTGACATGTGTGAGATCTGGGTTTGGGAGTATCCCAAATTGGGGAACCTGGGAAACTCCTCCTAGTGGGTCATAGCTCCCACTGATGAGCACGTGGTGCAGGCCTTGGTGTTGGGCAGGCTGGGCAGGATAGTTTCATCCATTGGCAAGTATGTTGCAGGCCAGGCAGAGCCAAGCAAATCATAGTTCACTGGCAAGTGCAGAAACCAGAATGGAATGCAGGTCATGCCAGGCTAGGCTGTCATACCTACTGGTTTGCATGAGCCAGGGATAAGAGCAGACTGAGCAGGGTCAGGTTGCAGCACCCACCAGTAAGAGGACTGGAGGCAGGCTGGGCCAGGCCAGGCTGCAGCATTCAAAGGCAAAGGCCAAGACAGGGAAGGGACTATGCCAAGCTAGATCAGAGCAACCACTGGCATGCACAAGATCTGTGGTAGAGATCAGGCCTGATTGGGGAGCTAAGGGGATGTTCTGGCTGGGTTGTGGGTCCCACTGGTGAGTGTAGGGGTGGGGCCGGAGTGGGGGCTGCGGGCTGCAGTCTGGTCTGGACATGGCTGCAGTGTCCCTTGGCATAGATGTGGACTGGGTCTGGGGTGTGCCAGACTGGGCTAGACTCCAGCACCCACTGGTGCTCGTGAGAACCAGGGTAGATGTAGGACAGGCTAGGCTAGGTCTCTGTCCCTGTTGAGACAAGCATGAACTGTGCCTGGGTATGGACTAGGCTTGGCTGGGATGTAGCACCCAACGGTAAGAACCAAAATGCATAAGGACCAGTCAGGATCAGCTAGGACAGGAGGTAGACTAAATAGGGCTGGTCCATGGACTCACCAGTGTGCACATCTGGCATTCAAAGAAATTCTGATGGAGGAGCTTGGGGAATTCCTCTGTTGGGACACAGTCCCTGTGGGTGAGCATAAGAACCAAGAAAGGGAGCAGCCCAGACCAGGCCAGGTTATGGCACCAGGTTCACCTTTCGCTCAGGTCTGGGATGAGCTAGCCTGGACCAGTTCATATCACCCACTGGCAAATCTAAGAGCCAGAATGGTGTGTGGGTCACACCAGGTCAGGCTGCAATACCAGCCAGTTCACATTAGGGCCAGGACGGGGGCTAGCTGAGCTCGCTAGATTGTAGTCCCCACCAGTGTTAGCTGGAACCGGGGACAGGCCAGGCCATGCCAGGATACAGCACCCACTGGCAAATGCTGAGGTGAGGTGGGCCATGCCAGTCCAGGTCTCAGTGCCTAACCAGCACACGTGAGACACAGGGGAGAGTGGGCAAACCCAGTAGGAGATCTGCAAGGAGCTGCAGTGACTGTACTGGTGAGTGTGAGAGTTGGGATGGGGGTAGTCCAGGCAAAGCAGGGCTACAACAACTGCTGGCCTGCATGTAAATGGACTGGAGACAAGCCAGGCTGGGCAGACTGTACCTACTGATACATGCATAAGCCAGAGTGGGTGAGGGTTGGTTGGGCTTTGCCGCAGCATCAGCTAGCAGATGCTGGCACAGGGGAAAACTCTGTCAAGCTAAACTGCAGTACCACCTGGAGAGTGCAAGATCCGAGAGTGGGAGTGGACCCAGTAGGGAAACAATGGACACCTCCCTCTTGGGTTGCCACTCTGACTAGTAAGCATGAGAACCAGAACTGGGACAGGCATGGCTAGACAGAGTGGTACCCGTTGGCAGGTGTGTGGGCTGGATTATGAGGCTGGTCAAGTTGAACTAGGCTTCAGTGCCCACTGACACATATGAGAGTTGAATGGGATGTTGGACAGACAGGGCTATGCTGTACATACTGGCAAGCACAGGAACCATGCTGATCTGGGCGAAAGACAGTACCAGACCCTGTAATGGCATGCACATACAAGAATCAGGTCTGGGATCAGCTCAGATGAAGTTTATTTGGGAATTCCACCAACTGAACACTGGACTCAGATTTCCAACCATGGAGATAATCTCAGGATCCATGGTCTGACTGTGGAATGCATGTGTTAGAACTGGGCCTCCTCAGTGGCTTAGACAGAGCAGTGGACAGCATATCCAGATGCATGTGGAGGATATGGCAGTACACTGGAGCCTGCAGAGGATACCTGGTACCATAACAGAAGACGAAGGACAGAACAAATCCATCAACTACCCCAGCCAAGAGTTGGCACTGAATACCTGGGCAAACAGAGAATCTAAGGTGAACTATATCAGCCAGTGGAGTCTGGAGAGGTTTTATCGAGATTGGAGTGTCAAGATCAGCAGTAATACAGAACTGTTGAACTATCAAAACCACTTGAGCAGGACCCTTGGAGCACGCCTGACATTGGGGAACCTGGGGTGATTGGGAGGCCGGGTGTGGCTTCTCCCCTTATTTTTCCCCTCCCCCTAGATACAGGAAGGAAAAAACCAGAATGTGAAAACAATGATCTCACCCACTTTCCTGTAGCCCTTGACCCTTTGCACCCTAATCAAATATGTAAAAAGTATCAAAAATAAAATTTATACAATTAAAAAAAAGAATTTAACAGAGACAGCATTGTGGCATAATGACCTAAATCAGTGTTCAACATCAGCAATCCGCGGTGGGATGAGAGTTGGAATCCCGGCTGCTCCACTTTGGATTCAGCTCGGTGCTAATTTGCCTGGCAAAGCAGCAGAAGACACCCAAGTACTTGGGCCAGCCACCCACAGAAAAGACCTGAATAGAGTCTCTTTAACTCCTGGCTTCAGCCTAGCCCAGCTCTAGCCATTATGGCCATTTGAGGAGTAAACCAGGGAATGAAAAATCTGTCTCTCCTTTTCTCTTTAAATACATTCCCAATGAAAATAAATAAATCATTATTAAAAAGGAAGGGCCTGGGGCCCGGCGCAGTGGTGCAGTGGTTAGGGTCCTCACCTTGCACGCCCGGGATCCCATATGGTCACCGGTTCTATCCCGGCGGCCCCACTTCCCTTCCAGCTCCCTGCCTGTGGCCCGGGAAAGCAGTCGAGGACGGCCCAAAGCTTTGGGACCCTGCACCCATGTGGGAGACCCGAAGAGTCTCCTGGCTTCGGATCGGCATAGTATCGGCTGTTGCACTCACTTGGGGAGTGAATCATTGGACGGAAGATCTTCCTCTCTGTCTATCCGCCTTTCCAATAAAAACATAATAAAAAATAAATCTTAAAAAAAAAAAAGGAAGGGCCTGGCACGATAGCCTAGTAACTAACATCCTCAGGATAGATGCACCAGAATCCCATAATCCGCTTCTGGATCAAAAGTGGAGCCACTAGGACTGAAACAGATACCACACAGGATGCCAGTGCTATAGGCGGGGGATAAGCCTGCCACACCACCATCTCATGACAACCCCCAAATTCACAAAAAACAAACATGTCATTGTGAGACCTGGTTCATGTAACTCCAGCAGTATGTATATTACCTTGCAGTATGTATATTACCCTAAAACCTCTCAACTGATCATCAGGAGAGCAGACAACCTTTATGATCTCCCAAAGCTCTAAGGAAATTCCAACACATACCTGATAGCTGCTGTAGGAGGGGGCCGGGGCCTACTCCAGACCTCAGCCTCTAACCAGACAGGTCACTTAGATTCAGGTGGATATTCTGACCTCATTTGGACTTAAACAGAGCCCATGCTAGCTTGCCGTTTCCACTCCCTTCCCTCTTTCTTCCTTGCTCCATGGACAGTGCCTGAGAGCAACTCCCATAAAGTCTTTTTTGTAACTTTTACAACCTGTTGATATTTTTCTTCTCAAGGGTGGTCAGCAACCTAACAGTACCATATTTCCACTGTTTTACCCATCATCCTGTCTTTTCAACATACAAGTACCCAGGACAGAGTAACACACAGCATACAGAGGTTCAGCAACTTGCCCCAAAACTGTAACTAAATTAAAAAGCGGCATCGGTACACCTCAAGTGTAGAATTCACCCCGGTACCTGGGACCACAGCCCCTTTTCAAGATGGCAAGGTGGGGAGGACAGAGGTGCCAAATGTCACCAGCACGTTAGGAATGAACACAAGGGACAGGTGTTTGGTTTAGCAGTGGAGACGCCTGCATCCAACATGTCAGAATGCATGGATGGGATGCTCAGGCCTGGCTCCAGGTTCCAGCTTACTGCCAGTACAGAACCTCAGAGGAAGCAGTTGACTCCCCATCACTATAGACAAGATTTGCCCAGAGAGCCTGGCTCCTGGCTCTGAGGAGTAAAGCAACCACGGGAGCTCTGCAACAGTGTCTGCCCCGTACCCCGGAGAAAGAGAGATAGACCCAACAGGAGGAGCAGCTATGCTTTCAAGGGTCAGTTGACAGAACTTTAAGTACATCTACATTTTACACTTAGAACAAAAATTAATGTTGGGCCCGGCGTGGCCTAGCAGCTAAAGTCCTCGCCTTGAACGCACCAGGATCCCATATGGGCGCTGGTTCTAATCCCGGCAGCTCTACTTCCCATCCAGCTTCCTGCTTGTGGCCTGGGAAAGCAGTTGAGGATGGCCCAAAGCCTTGGGACTCTGCACCTGCATGAGAGGCCCGGAAAAGGATCTTCCATCTGCTAGTTCACTCCACAAATGTCCCCCATGACATGAGCTGAGCCCACGCGAAGGCAGAAACCAGAAGTTTCTTCCAGGTCTTCCACCCAGGCGCAGGGTCCCAAGGACTCCGGTCATCTGATGCAATGACTGCAGCCCATACAGGTGGCACTCGAGCCCTGGCTGCTCCACTTTGGATCCAGTTCCCTACTGATGTGCCTGGGAAAGCAGCGGAGGATGGCTCACGTCCTTGAGACCCTGCACCCGCATGGGAGACCTGGAAGAAGCTGCTAGCTCCCGGCTTCAGATTGGTTCAGTATATGCCATTGGGAGACATTGCGAACCAGAGGATGGAAGATCTCCTCCCCACCTCTACCTTGCAAGTAAATGCACACACCTAACCGTTGAAGAAAAAATATATATATACTAAGGCAGAGAAAAAGGAAGCCCACAGGCCAAAGAAAGCTGCAGGGCTGGTTCCAAAATCAGAAAAGACCAAAGCTACGCTTCCCCCACTCCACACACGCCTCCACAGAAGGCTCCCGCAGCCTGGGGCAGCCGGGTTCCCGGATCGGCTGTCCATCCTGCAAGCCCTCCGACCTGGGGGCTGGTCCGGCAGCTTCGCGCCCACCGAGTCCCGGGAGGCCTGGGTCACCGTCCTGAGGGGCGCCGCCCCGGATGATGCGGGGAGGCCTCCGCAGAACGCAAGACCCGCACAACCCACCCGCTGTCCCTGAAGAGCAGCCGCCCCACACCACCCGGTAGGCCCGAGAACCGGGGGCCGGTCGCCAGGGCTCTCCCGTCAGTGCCCCCCACCCGGCACCGCACTCACCCTCCGCTCCCGACTGTACTCGGCTCCCCCGCACCGGCCACGGCCGCTCCCGCGGCGTGACTGAAGCGACGGCCGCGGCCGGCCCCCAGTCACGTGACGCCGCACCACGCCTCGCGCGGCCGCGAGCTTTTGTGCGCTCCCGAGCGGGCGGGACTCCGTGGGCGCGCGCGTACTCGGGCCTCGCGGGCGGCGAGACGCGAGACGGCGTGAGCCCACCGCGCGGGGAACCAGAACTACATTTCCCAGAGTGCTCCGCTGCGCCCGGAAGTGCGTGAGCCACGGCGGGCGGCACGAACAGAGTTCAGGTTTGAATTTGCATTGATTTGTTTCCGACACGCAGCTTCTCCCGCTGGCCCACTTACTCGGAGCCGGCATGGCCAGAGCCTAGTCTTGAACTTCGAGCCAGGATCAGCCCAGGTCTTCCTCAGACGGTGGGAGCCGTCACTGATGTCCCCCAAGTGTCCACTGCAGGGGTACCCGCTTCTATCAGAAGTTTTTTAAAATTTGTTTTATTTTTATTAGAAAGGCAGATATACAAAGAGGAGAGAGAGGAAGATCTTCCGTCCACTGATTCACTCCCCAAGTGACCGCAACGGCTGGAGCTGAGCCGATCTGAAGCCAGGAGCCAGGAGCCTCTTCCGGGTCTCCCATGTGGGTGCAGGGTCCCAAGGCTTTGGGCTGTCCTCGATTGCTTTCCCAGGCCACAAGCAGGGAGCTGGATGGGAAGTGGGGCTGCTGGGATTAGAACCGGTGCCCATATGGGATCCCAGTGTGTGCAAGGCGAGGACTTCAGCCACTAGGCTACTGCATCAGCACCCCCATCAGTTTTAATAAGTTACAGCAAGTGCGGAAGAAACAGATGGAGATGGGAGCTACACGGGAGGCCGAGTGGAAGTCGTCCCTAGGTTAACAAGAAATTCTTGGAAACATAAATGACTCTTCAGAAACAGGTGCCAGTAGCAAGCAGCTAGATGGATTTGTAAGCAGTTATCTTTGGTTCCCTGCTCAAATGAGGAAGGGAGGGGCACTTTAACAGTGAGCAGGACATTTGCTTCTGCCAACGCACATTTTGGCCCACAGTGCCAACATCTTGTAGACGCTGGTTCACTCCACTTCCCACCCAGCTCCCTGCTAGTGGCCTGGGAATGACTGGAGGATGGCCCAAGTGTTTGGGGTCTTGCACGCAAGTGGGAGACCAGGAAGAGAGTCTCCTGGCTTTGGATGTGCATAGCATCGGCCGTTGCAGCTGCTTGGGAAGTGAATCATCGGACAGAAGCCCTTCCTCTCTGTCTCTCCTCTCTGTATATCTGACCTTCCAATAAAAATCAATAAATCTTAAAAAAAAAAATCCTAACGCACATATCCTACTTTTCTCTAAAAGTGAGTTATCTATATGCTACTCTGGCCTAACAACAGTTGTTTAAAAAAAAAAAACAAAACAAAAAACCTTCAGTTAAGCCAAAAATAAAAACATTTTATTGAGAAAATACAAAGAAGTGCACAGCCCAGAAAACCAAGTTAAAATAAAGTAATACTCAACGTTATTCTGGGACTCAATTCAGCAGAAAGAATTGATGGTTTTAACAGAAATACGGAACAAGAATAAATTTCCAATTTCCCTCTGGGATCATGTAAGATTGAATTACAGACTCAAAATCTTCATAAAGAGGTTACCAAATCTAACAATGAGCTAGTGGGAAGGACACCCTGTAAGACACTGCCATCAAGAAGCACACAAGAGGTGGGATCTCAGCTAAAAGGTGGCTTGCATGCACGGGCAGCAAACTGTGAAAATATCCAGAATGCTCATTGCTTTCAAGCAGCAACCAAGTCCTTACAGAAACAAGACTCCTGGAAAAGTCAACTTCAGTGACCCGAGTCCTTCCATTTACTGTAAGTCACATGATTTTAGTGATATTATTGAAAAATGGAGATAATGCATATATTTAGCATATAGTAAGAATACTGGGAGATGTTACGCCACAAACTATCAAATATATACAGTAACAAAGCACATTTAAGAATAAAACATCAACGTTCCAAAAAATGCTATTTAGTGTTAACCCAGGAAAGCTTAAATATCCTTTAACTTTTTAAATATGAGGGTTTCAAAAAGTTAATGGAAAGGGGAATTTAAAAACTCTGCTTCCATGTACTTTTTTTTTTCGAAGGCTCTTGTACATTCCTTATGGTTTTCTTGACAACTGTTATTTATTATAAAACAAAACAGAAAACAATCTTATACTCAGTCTTCTTTGTCACTGAAATTTATTTTATAAACAGCTTCAAACCTGAAATGTGACTTTCCACATTACATACTTGCTATAGGGAAATGCTTTCCTAATTTACTTAACCTGTTAGGTGTCTTCAGCATGAATTCTCCAAATCATCATGATACAACTGTACTTGGTTATTGCCCCTCATTCCTTCAAATACTTCTTCTCCACAAAGGCATCCACATTCCAAATATGACCAGTCTTACATGATTTGTTTAGTATGAGCAAATGTCCAGAAATCCTGGTATGGCCTGAAATATCCTGAGACCAGCTTGTAACAGTCAATAATTTGGACTTTTCATTTATGAGTTTTCCGATGTATGCGAAGTCCTGAGTTCCAACAGAACGACTTCCCACAGTCAGAGCATCTCCATGGTTTTTCTCCTGTGTGAACTCTCTGATGTTCGCTCAAAGATGACTTCTGAGTGAACGCTTTCCCACATTCTCCACACTTGAAAGGCTTCTCTCCTGAGTGGGTTTTCTGGTGTATCTGAAGTGATGCCTTCCTGGGATAGGCTTTCTCACACTCACTACATTCATAGGGTTTCTCAGTAGAATGGGTTCGCTGATGGATAATTAGCTGTGATTTCCCACAGAAGGCTCTCTCACACACGTCACATTCATAGGGTCTCTCTCCTGTGTGTGTCCTTCTGTGTATGACAAGATAGGACTTGCTGCTGAAGGCCTTCCCACATTCACCGCATCCGTAGGGCTTCTCTCCTGCATGAGCTCTCAGGTGAGCAGTGAGCTGCTCCCTCCTACCAAAGGCCTTACCACACTCGGTGCACTGGTGAGGGTTCTTTCCTGTGTGGACGCCCTGATGAACAACAAGTTGGGTCTTCATGTTGAAAGCTTTTCCACAGTCACTGCATTGATAGGGCTTCTCTCCTGTGTGCATTCGGATGTGAACAAGGAGGTATGATCTACTCCGAAAGGCTTTCCCACACTCACTGCATCTGTGGGGTTTCACTCCTGTGTGAGTTCTCTGATGTACAATGAACGGGGACTTCAAACTGAAGGCCTTCCCACACTCACCACATTCGTAGGGTTTTACCCCAGTGTGACTTCTCTGATGTAAAATAAGCTGTGATTTCCAACTGTACGCTTTCCCACATTCACTGCAACCGTAAGGTTTTCCTCCTGTATGAACTTCCTGATGGACAATAAGCTGTGACCTGAAGGAGAAGACTTTCCCACACTCAACGCACGCATAGGGCTTTTCCCCAGTGTGAACTCTCTGATGAGCATTGAGGTTTGACTTGGCACTGAAGGCTCTTTCACATTTAGTGCACTCATAAGGTCTCTCTCCAGTGTGGATTCTGAGATGTACAACAAGTTGTGATTTACAACGAAAAGCTTTCCCACATTCACTACACACACAGTTTTTTCCTAGGCTGTGACCTCTTTTGGGCTTAAGGAAGTACGATTCCTCATAACCAGGAAACCTGCCAAGGTTCTTTCTCCCATAACTTATGCTTGAATCTGATTTTTGTATCAAGTTTTTCCCATTTGTGTTACAGAGTCTTTGTTTTGAAAAAGCACACGTTTTGCTCAAATGTTTTCCAAACATGTTACAAGCAAAGCTTCTCTCAACATTTTCAAGCTCATCTTGATTTTTCTGGTACCATTCCTCCCAGACTCCTAGAAAGAAAACAAAACACACTTTGAAAATTTTGTTATACAATGCTCCACAATAGGGACCCTGGGATGACATTGGGTGGCTTCTCCCCTTTTCTTCCCACTTCCTCCAGATATAGGAAGAAGATAAGGAAGGTGTGGAAATAGTGGTCTCACCCACTTTCCCCTAGTCCTCAACACTTCTCACCCTAATCAACTGTGTAAACACGATCCAAAATAAAATTAAAATTTCAGTAGACAGTTAAAGAGCTTTAGAATGGACTGCTGTGTTGTGACTCCTTTCTGTTGGTAAAAGGCTATTACCACTGATTCAAAAGAGATATTACTAGTCAAGCAGGAATGCCTGCATCCCTTCAGGGAAACTGGTAGTGAATTAACAGTAATCAAAATTGGTTTAGAGGCCAATATTGCTGCCCAGTGTGTTAAGCTGCTCCTTACAATGCTTGCATCCCCTATCAGAGTGCTTCAGATCCAACTTCCTGCTAGCATGCCGGAGAAGGGAGTGTGGGACAGTCTCAATCTTTGGGTGCTAGCACCCATGATGGAAGCTAGGATGGAGTTCTTGGTTCCTGGATTTGACCAGGCTGCTGTTGCTATCTGAAGAGATAAAAATCTCTTTTTGGAAGAAAAAAAAAGTTTTTAGGGACCAGCATTGTGGTACTGCAGGTGAAGCCACTGCCTACAGTACTGGCATCGCATTTGGGCACTGGTTCATGTCAGTTGTTCCACTTTTGATCCAGCTCCCAGATAATGACCTGGGAAAAGCAAAACACAATGACCCAAGTGTTTGGGCCAGCTCCTAGCTTCCAGTTTTGGTTTTAGTCTGGCCCAGCTCTAGTCACTGCCAACATCTGAGGAGTGAACCACCAATGGATGACTTCTCTCTCCCTCTGTGTAACTCTGCCTTTCAAAGAAATGAATTTTGAAAAAAAAAAAATGTTTAGCCTGTGCATAGGAGCAACTTGTCAATTATTTTATAGCACTGTTTTATATTACAAGATTTTTTTGCTTTCTATTCTTTTCTTTTTCAGTCGTTTAGAAGCATGTGAACTTAGATGGGCAGAAATAGATAATACCTACTTCATTAAACTTTATTTTTATAAAAGATATTTATTTAAAAGGCAAGAGTTTCAATAAAAAAAACAAATCTTCAAAAATGGAAATCCTGGACTTAAAACTAGATTTCAGTTCAGGATGAGACACACACTATCTTTTGGAAAGTGACAATCATATTTTATGTTAACATGAGAATTTTTAAAGACAATGGGTTAGCCAGAGGACACACTGAATTAACCATCCAAGGATGGGGCTATAGCCAGCTGCCTCCCCAGGGCTATGTCCATCCCTGCCCCCACAAGTGGCGAGGCTATCCACCTTCTCCTGTTTGTGTGTAACAGGCAGAGGGACAGGGTGCAAGACCTGGAGCCCTTCATGCTGCACACTCTGTCTTGTTCAAACCTGTTAGGGGCACGGCAGGATGGCCTAGCGGCTAAAGTCCTCTCCTTGAACATACCAGGATCCCATATGGGCGCCAGTTCTAATCCCAGCAACCCTGCTTCCCATCCAGCTCCCTGCTTGTGGCCTGGGAAAGCAGTCGAGGATGGCCCAAAGCCTTGGGACCCTAAACCCACATGGGAGACCCAGAAGAGCTCCTGGCTCCTGGCTTCGGATTGGCACAGCACCGGTCACTGTGATCACTTGGGGAGTGAATCACTGAAGGAAGATCTTCCTCTCTGTCTTTCCTCCTCTCTGTATATCTGACTTTGCAATAAAAGCAAATTAATCTTTTACAAAAAATCCTTTAAAAAAAAAGGAAAACCTGTTGGAAGGCCTTCAGAAAGGCTCTAACCACTAATCAAAGTCTGGTTTTTTTTTTTTTTTCCTTAGAAAGAAATTTGATTCAGTGGTTTCTGCATGTGACATCTGGCACTGAGGAATCATTCTTATTAGGTAGAAAGGGGTTGGTAGGGGAAAGATGGCAAAAGGAAGACAGATGGAAGCTTAACTCCTGGCCACATCAAGTTTCTGACTTAAGCCACGGTGCAGTTGCTCTATGACAGACAACTTTTTATTTGAAACCTTAAATTCTTTATTGTTTTATTCTGATTGAATCACAGCTTTAAGAAATATCTATTTATTTTCATAAAATTCTTATTTAGGGCCCAGTGTGGTAGCCTAGTGGCTAAAGTCCTCACCTTAATTGTGTTTAATTCCTCAGACTGCTGACAGAATGTTTATGGAAAAAATTTAGCAGCAATCACTGGGGAAAAGACAAGTGCTTTCAGATATGGTTATGCAATTTGAGCTATAAACTATGAAACAACAGTGATCTAGTCAGGGTGACAACTGAAGACGTAAATGACAATGTGGGTAGGACAGAGACAGAATCAGCAGCAAGTCAGTGAAGAAGAGTGGCCAGAGTCCAGCACACAGGAAAAGCATGGCAATTGTGGGGTTCCTGCCCACTCCTACTAAATCTAGTGACACATGGAAGGCACAGAGCAGACTCCTGAAGGACTGAGACAAGGCGGCTGTCGATGCTGGGACTGGGGAAAACTTCAGTCTTCAGAATGGGAGTCTTTCAATAGTTACAACTTAGGCAACGACAGAATTGGTATACCAAACTCAAAAGGGAAATGCTAAAGCCCATCAGGTATTGGGATTAAACTGTAGGTAGACTCTAACTGTGGAAGGCAAAGGAGAAAATAAAGGGATACTGAGGGATAAGAGTCCTCGCATGCAGTGAGAGGACAGGTTTCAATGCCTGATAATGAGAAGAAAGAAGGGAATTCAGACAACACACTTAGCACAGTTCAAACAGGGGCAAACCTACCTCTCAAAGCCAAGGTGAAGGAAAGTCCCCGGGGCAAGGAATCTGAGGAGTCAGGTTTCAGTGCAGTTTCTCTTGAGTTCCTCTAGGAACAACCAAGTCACTTTTACACCTCCCAACTCACCTGAACAATGCTGACCAGAAATCTTGGCACTTGTCCAAGGCTCTTCTCCTTGCTCCAGCTTGAAAATTAAATCAGGTTTGGTACCATGGTACCCTGTTAAAGAAAAATCAAAACCATTATACACCAAACTGACAAGGATCAAGAGCTACAAAATCAAACCTTTGGGGTTGGGGCTCTGTAGGAATAGCCACCCACTGAGATGCCAGTATTCCCTTATCAGTCCTGGCTGCCCTGATACTGATCCAGGTCCCTGCTAATGCACCTGGGAACGTGGTAGAAAAGCCCAGCTCCTTGGATGTCCTTGGGTCACAGCCACTCACATGCGAGACCAGGATGCAGTTCTGGACTCCTGGTTTCGCCCATATCAGCTCCAGCTGCTGTGGCCAGTCGGGGAGTGAACCAATGAATAAAAGATTCATTCATTCTCTCTCGCTCTGCCTTTCAAAACAAGTAAATAAATGTTTTGTTTTGCTTTTTAAAAAAACTGGCCATTTGAAGGAAGATTACTACGCAGTGAGAGTCAAATAAGGACTCAGAAGATAGGTCTCGAAAGCTCCAGTTCATAATCATTAAGCACTGCAGAGGTTCCCAAGTCAATGAACAAAAGAAAAAGAGATGCCCATTATGAGTCACCAACTGAGTTAAGCTGAGAAGCAGTTCTTACCCACTGAGACCAAGTTGCTGTAATTTTCCAGTATCACGTCCCGGTATAGGTACTTCTGTGTGGAATCCAGGAGCTGCCACTCCTCCCAGGTGAACTCCATAGATATATCCTTGAATGACAATAATCCCTGAAATAACACATGCCCCATTCAACTGGTGCAATGCATTAGGTGACAGAGAAAAGATGTAGAGGAACTGTTGGAAATGCAGACATGTTCTGGCATGCCATCTCCTCTGATAGGTTCAGCATTTACTGTGAGAAACACGTTAAATCAACCAACCACTAAGCGTTTCTGTGTGGAATACTAATTTTTTCTAGGGAGGCAAATACATGCTACACACATAAACAAAATGAGCTGTTCTAAATCTGATAAATATTTGCAGGTATGCTTTGCACAGAAATACAGACAATACTTATAACCTTGGTTCCACTGAGGGCCAGCTGGACAGTACTAAAGATTCATGATGACTCCCAGCTGTAGGCAACTGCCTAGGTTGTACTGCACCTAGGCAAGGGTTAACACCAGTGGAAGAAAAGCAGCTAAATGTCCTCAGGTTTATTAGCCTGCAGCTAATAGCTGGACCTGGTTCAAGCTAAGTGTGCCAGCATAGTTACCTCTATCTTTTTGAGAGTAAGTAGGGGGAGGGGGCAGATGCCTGCACACCATCAAACAGGGCCTGGGGACCTAGTGCCAGTGTGTGTGGGTTTTGGGCAGGTAAGCAACGTCCCAGGCTGGTGGGAACACCATCCGAGAACCGGGCTTGGGAATCTGCATGCTCGCAAGAATAGGGTACTGTGGATTGCTGAGGGATGTGGATCTGGAGATGTGTGCAAGGGAGGACTGCTGAGGAACATAATAGGTGAGAAGTAACTTCTGGGGAACACCTACCAGCCAGGCTGCTACACTTGCAGGTAAATGAGGAGGCCAAGACTGGAAAACCTGAGGACATTTTGAGGCCAAACCAATGTACCCGCCCACGTGGGAGCCCTGAGCTGGGCTCGATGCTATCCTCAACCACTACCTGGTAGGCACACATGAAAGCCATGGCTGGGGGGCCTGCCTGGTAGGGCTCAAACACAGTACCCACCAGTGTCAGGGCAGGGTGTGGACCATGTTAGGCTAGGCTATGACACTAATCAGCTCATGAGAGAACTGGGTCTGAGAGCAGATTCTGTGGGGGATCATGGGCTCACCCCTGTGGGACTACCATAGCAGCTGGTTTGTTCAAGGGCAGGGGGTGGTAATGGGCTAAACTAGGCACAATCACGGAACTCACCAACACTGGGGCTGGGAATGGACCAGGCTGGTGCACCAAAAAATTAGATGCAGAGTAGGCCAGGTCACAACATCCACCAGCACACAAATGCTGACACTGGGGGGCAGACTATGCCACTAACCCACTGGCATATGTGAGATATGGGTTTGGGAGTGGGCCTGGGGGGTAGAACTTGGGGAACTCTCCTGGTAGGCCATCAGTCCCACTGGTGAATCAGGGCTGGGTGTTGGTCAGGGCTGCTTCACTTGTCGGCAAATGTGTGGGCTGATTCTTGCGGAGGCAGTGGGGCCAGGAAGGTGGACCAGGCAGGGCCAAGCCAAACCACAGCACACTGGCATGTGTGGTAGCCAGGACAGGGTTTGGGCCATGCCAGGTTGCGTTAGGCTATCATACCCACCAGAGATCTGAGACTGGGGGCGGGCCGGGCCAGAGCAACACTGCATGTGCAAGATCTGTGTAGCAGCCTGGCTGGTAGGCTGGGAAGCTAAGGGGATGTCCCAACTACGCTCTAGTTCCCACTGGTGAGCATGAGAGCCAGAATGGAGGCAATAAACTGAGCAGGACATGGCTACAGTATCCCTCAGCAGGGGTGTAGTCTGGGTCTGGGTGTGCCAGACTAAGCTAACTTCCAGAATCAGCTGGTGATCTCAAGAGCTGGAGTGGGTGTAGGACAGGCTGGAATAGGTCTTAGAGCAAGAGCGGGGTCTGGGGATGGACCAGATAGAACTGGACTGTAGCATCCAACAATAAGAGTCAGAATGGGTGCAGGCTGGTTGGGCAAGGTCGCTGCACCTGCCAGGAAAGAACCCACCAGTGTACATGAGATCTGTCACTGGGAAGTAACCTGATAGAGGAGCTTGGGGAACTCCTCTGTCAGGACATAATCCCTGCAGGTGAGCGTAGAACCAAGGCTGGGAGCAGCCCAGACCAAGCCAGGTTACAGTAACCTGCTAGTATTTGCGTGGGTCAGGTCCGGGAGCAGTCCCGACTGGGCCAGTTTGCAGAACCCACTGGCACAAGTGAGAACCAGGACAGGCCGGGTTGGGCCACAACACCAGCCAGTTCACATTAGGGTTGGGACTGGGGGCTGGCTGGGCTGGGATATGCTACAACATCGGCCAGCATGAACTGGAACTGGGGCAGGCCAGGCTGAGCCAGGCTACAGCACCCACTGGTAAATGCCGAGGTGAGGTGAGCCATGCCAGGCTTGGCCACAGCTCCCACCAGTACATGTAAGACTCAGGATATCAGGAAAGCCCAGTAGGGGAGCTGCAGGGGTTCCCCTGCTGGACCACTGCTCCTGCTGGTCAATGTGAGAACTAGGACTCCGGGCAGGTTGGGAAAAGCCACAAAGCCCACTGGCCTGCATGTGAGCTGGTTTAGGGGAAGACCCAGGCTGGCCTAAGCAATCATATCCACTAGTGCATGCATCAGCCAGAATAAACGCAGGCTGGTTGCGCTTTATCAGAGCCATCAGATAGCAGGTGCTGGAACTGAGGGAAAGCCCTATCCGGCTAGACCATAGAACCACCTGGAAAGTGCAAGATCTAGGGCAAGGTGTGGACCCAGTAGGGAAACTGTGAGCTGCAACTCGCACTGGTGAGCATAAGAGGCTCATGGAGGACATGACAATCAGCTTATCCTACAGAGGACATCTAGTACCATGAAGATACAACAGCTCAGACAGCTCTCCCAGCCAAGCTTTGACGAGTATCTGAGTGAATCGACACTCTAATGGAAAGATTTCCTCAACCTTGGAGTAAGGAAATCACCAGTATCTCAGAACTATTGGAACCACTTAAGTGGTACACTGAGAACACACTCTGTATCAGCAATCCTGAGATGACATCGGGTGGCCATCCCTGGGAGTGGCCCTCTCCCCTTCTTCCCCTGGCCAACTTTCCCCAAACAGGGAAAAAAAAAGGAGATTGGAGGCAGTTGTTGCATCAATTCTCCCACATTCCTTGAGTCTTCCCACCCTAGTCCGTGAGCCACATGACCATGCATCCCTCTAAACTATGTAAACATCATCAAAAATAAAATGTATTATTAAAATAAAATTTAAAATGAAATCAAAAGATTCATGATGTCCCCAAGAAGAAATGAGGGTCATTAGAATGGGGTTGCCTGGGAACAAGTGAACAAAAAACAAGAGAATACTTGAACAGAGCATCTTGCTTCTACTTGCGGGAGTCTGAGGTAAACGGCTCTGGGGCAGGAAAGAACACATGGCTCAGGCACCCTGTCACCTCCCGTCTTTTGGTTGGCCTTACGTGCTCCACTCCTAGGGAACCAAGCTCTAAGGAGACTCTAATTTTGTTTGCATTCTAAGCAGTATCAGAAGGCCACAGCACAAACAGCAGAGACACCTGGAAATGTGATCTGCTTCCTTATCTGCTCAAATGAGAAACTGGTAAATCTATATGGAAGAAAGAAAATCTAGAGGCAACTCACAGACCCTTACAAGTAGCAAGTAACATACAACTCCTGGCAGAGCCTGGTAAATTCAAGACACTAGCACTGTATCAGAAATAGAGAAAGCAGTTCTGACGGACGAATAGGGAAGGGCCAGGCTGCAAAGCAAACTGGGAATATTTGTCCTGCAGAGAACAGCCAACATAGGGTTACATGATGGAACCAATTAGGTAATATCTGATGATTCACAAATTGACAATTCCCAGAAGTAAGACAAGCATGGGAGTTCACGTAAGAAAACAAGTGAAAAGATCAAATTTAAATACATAGTAATAAAGTATAGAAAATAAAGCATAAAGAGAACATATGATGGGCCCGGCGCAGTGGTGCAGTGGTTAAGGTCCTCGCCTTGCACGCCCGGGATCCCATATGGGCGCCGGTTCTAATCCCGGCTGCTCCACTTCCCATCCAGCTCCCTGCCTGTGGCCTGGGAAAGCAGTCGAGGACAGCCCAAAGCTTTGGGACCCTGCACCCGCGTGGGAGATCCAGAAGAGGCTCCTGGCTTCGGATCGGCATAGCATCGGCCGTTGCACTCACTTGGGGAGTGAATCATCAGACAGAAAATCTTCCTCTCTGTATATCTGCCTTTCCAATAAAAATAAAATAAATCTTAAAAAAAAAAAAGAGAGAGAGAACATATGATAACCAAGGGGAAAGGAAAATTTAATGAAAAGTGAGAAAAATAATGTGTTAAAGAAAAATAACTTGGATTCTGGTTCCTTCGGATCAATCAGCCCCAGATGTTGAGGCCAATTGGGGAATTGCTGCAGTGGAGGGAAGGTCTTTCTTTTCTTTTTTCGCTCTGTAAATCTGCCTTTTTTTTTTTTTTTTAATATTTATTTTTACTGGAAAGGCAGATTTACAGAGAGAAGGAGAAAAAGAGAAAAGATCTTCCATTCACTGGTTCACTCCCCAAGTAGCCACAATGGCTGGAGTTGAGCCAATCTAGCTGAGCTAATCTAAAGCCAGGAGACAGGAACTTCTTCCAGATCTCCCACACAGATGCAGGGTTCCAAGGCACTGGACCATCCTCGACTGCTTTCCCAGGCCACAAGCAGGGAGCTGGATGGGAAGTGGAGTTGCCGGGATTAGAACTGGCACCCATATGGGATTCCGGAGTGTTCAAGGCGAGGACTTTAACGGCTATGCTATTGCATCAGGCCCCAAGAAAAAAAATTTTTTAATGACTTCTAAAATACCTGAAAACAGTTAAAAATATTTATCTATTTGAAAAAGAGGGAGAGCAGGGAAGAGACATCTCTCTCTGTTAGTTCTCTTGCAAAGTGCTCCATCAGCCAGGGCTGCACCAGGCCAAAGCGGGCAGCTTCATCTCCCACATGGGTCACAGGGCCCAAACACCTGGGCCACTGCTGTTGCTTTTCCCAAGCCACCAGAAGAGCTTGCTTGGAAGTGGAGCACCCAGACACCAATTGGAACAAAAGAAAGGAAACTGAGAAAACAGGAACTTGGTGGGACCAACATCTGCACAGCAGCGAAGACATTCCACACCACAGCGCTGGAGTTCAATGCCAGCTCAACTCTAAACTCCAACCTCCTGCGAATGCAGGCCTTGCGAGGCAATAGGTGAGGTGGGACCGAAACCGAGGTCCAAGTGGGAACAAACTGAATGGAAAGTCTCTAGCAAAGTTTTTTTTTTTTTTTAACATTTATTTTAAAATTTTTTAATTTACTTTTATTTGAAAGGCAGATTTACAAGGAGCAACAGGTTTTCCATTTACTGTTTCACTCCCCAAACACCCACAATGGCTGGAGCTGAGCTGGTCCAAAGCTGGAAGCCAGGAGTTTCTTCCAGGTCTCCCAGGCAGATGAAGAGCCCAAGGACTTGGGTCATCCTGTTACTTTCTGAGGCACATTAACAGGAAGCAAGAACATAAATGGAACACCTGGGACTCAAACCTGCAGCTATATCGGATGCAGGCACTACAGGCAGAGACTTAACCTACTAGGTCATAGCACTACCCTCTCTGACATCCCCTCACTACCTTCTTTTTTTAAATTTACTCATTTTTTATGATTTATTCATTTGTTTTTTTAAAGTGAGATTTACAGAGAGAACGAGACAGAAAGATCTTCCATCCACTACTTTACTCCCCAAATGGCTGCAACAGCCAAAGCTAAGCAAATCTGAAGCTAGGAGCCAGGAGCTTCCTCCCACGTGGGTGCAGGGTCCCAAGAACTTGGGCCGTCCCGGACTGCCTTCCCAGGCTACAAGCAGGGAGCTGCATGGGAAGTGGGGCAGACAAGATTTGTTGTGCCAGATTTTGATATCCCCAGAAAATCATCAAGTCTGAAGTCGGTGCTAAGGCATGAAGGTGGTTTATTCAAGTTAACCTAGGTCTCCCAGCCACCTCCCTGAGGCTGGGAGGGGCAGCCACAGCCAAGGCTGCTGCAGGATCCTCAGGGAGGACAAAAAGGAACAAGCGAGCCAGAGAACAGAACAAGAGCCTCTGGTTGAACAGCCCAGAAGTTCTTATACATTTCAGGCTATTAATTATACAGTCATGATTTAGCAGGCTTCTATTGGTGGATTTGAAGCAAGCAACTTTCAAAAAGTACAAATCGATGAGCTATAGGGCATTGAATCTTATCAAACACCAGGTACCTCCTTCCTGAGGAGTGGTCTGCCTACATGACCTGCCGGGTGTCCTGCCGGGTGTCAGGCCTAAAGTTCACACAGCCCCCAGCCAAGCCATTAAGGCAGGAATTACAAAAGGCAGAAAACACCTAGGTTCTTCAGACTCAAAGTGGCGCCAACATCCAATGCAGGCACCACTGGCAGATGAGCCTGCTGCACCAAGGTACTGGCCCACGAGAGGTACTTTCTTTAGGGAACCACACCATTACACCGTCTTCCTCAAGAAGGTGATCTCTGAAGAGCTCCACTGAGCCTGGCCATCTGGCAACAACCCAAGCAAACACCAGTTGCTTTCAGGTCTTTAAAGGGGCAGGAAGAACCTAAACTTCGGGTCAAGTGTTTGGTACACAATGTTTGGTGGTCACCTGGGATGCCCACATCTCAGACTAGAGTGCCTGGTTTGAGTCTCAGTAACTCCTCTTGGAACCTGCTAGCGCACACTCTGGGAAGCAGCAGTGACTCCACCCCACTCCCTTGGGCGACACAGGATCCACAGTGGAGCAACCATTTCTGCTCTTCCATCTTCCGACAAAGTGAATCTAGATAAAGCACATTTAGAATGAAGCAAACGGGCACGGAGTGATAGCGTAGTGGTTAAAGTCCTCGCCATGCACGCGCCTGGATCCCATATGGGCGCCGGTTCTAATCCTGACAGTCCCGCTTCCTATTCAGCTCCCTGCTTGTGACCTGGGAAAGCAATCGAGGACGGTGGCCTAAAGCCTTGGGACCCTTCACCCACGTGGGAGACCTCCTGGATCCTGGCTTCGGATTGGCTCAGCTCAGGCCATTGCGGCCGCTTGAGGAGTGAAACATCCATCTTCCTCTGTCTCTCCTCTTCTCTGTATATCTGACTTTCCAATAAAATTTTTAAAAAGTCTTAAAAAAAAAAAAAGAAGAAGAAGAAGAAGCAGCAAACATGCGTGAGACCCTGGCCGGGCAAGCAGCGGGGATCAGGGCAGGCTCTCAGCTCCCTCCCCGCGGGCTCTGTGCACCCGCTCGCCTCCTGGCCAGCACAGCCAAGGACAGAGCAGGAGCGGCCAGCACTGGGCGGCTCCTTCCACGGCAGACCCGGGGAGCTGACGGTGCCGTTTCTGCCGCCCTCGCTTACCCGACACGAAGCCGTTTGTAACCCGGTGGCCATCCCCACGCGTCACCGGTCACTCGTGGGCACGCCGGGAGCTGGTGCCCTGCCGCGCGGCACGCACGGAGGCCCGCGAGGCCGGCAGGTCCGTCCGCGTCCCGGGCTGGCAGGGCGCGCCGGTCAAGCTCCTGTCCTCCCGGGGCCCATGGACTGGGGACAAGGACTCCGACCGGACGCTCGGGCGCACCACAGCTGACCCGGGCCCAGCCGGAAACAGCGCCACACGCGGCGCACACGGAAATGTGTCATGAGGCGGTGGCCAGGGAGGCGACTACAACTCCCGAGAGGCTAAGCGCAAGGTCGGGTCACAAGCCCGGCGCGCGCCGAGGGGCGGGTCTGGGGTTGGAGATGGAGCCAACGAGGTTTGAGATTCGGAGCCCCAACTCCGATCCAGCTTCCTGCTACTGGCCCGGGAGAAAAAACGGAGATGGTGCAAGCGCTGGGCCATTGTACCCACGTGGGAGACCCGGAAGAAGCGTCTGGTTTGGGTCTGGCCCTGCCCCGACAGTTGTGGCCATTTAGACGTGTGAACCTGTAGCTTGAAGACCTGTCTCTCTGTAACTCTACCTTTCAGTTATTAACTCCGTGGCCAACATGATGGCTCAACTGACTGATCCTCCGCCTACAAGCACTAGCATCCTATGTGTAACAGAGCCCCAGCTGCCCCACTTCCCATCCAGCTCCCTGCTTGTGGCCTGGGAAAGCAGTCGAGGACCGCCCAAAGCCTTTGGACCCTGCACCCACATGGGAGACCCAGAAACAAGTTTCCTGGCTCCTGGCTTCAGATTGGCTTAGCTCCAGCTGTTGAGGTCACTTAGGGAGTGAACGATTGGGTGGAAGATTTTCCTCTCTGTCTCTCCTCTCTGTATATTTGCCTTTCCAATAAAAATTAAATAAATCTCCGTTCTTTTGTTTCATTTTTTTCTTTAGTTTTGACAATCTTTAAAAATAAAAATAATAATAAAAAGAAGTGTCAGGACACTGAAGCTTAACAAAATCCAATGGGTCCATGAGAGCAGAAGCAGACGCATCTGGCGGAGGCTGGTGGAATCTGCGACAAGGCCCTGCAGAAGGGACTCTTCCTGCTGCTCAAACACTACCTCTCCTCATGATGCCTCCATAAATTCTTTCCTACTTCAGCTGCCTTCTTCGAACAGTAAAATCTTAAAACCAGTGATGGAAGCTTAGTTTCTCCTCTTTTTCTTTGACGCTCTGACTTTCAAATAAACCATTATGGATATGATTTGGAAAGCTGAAAAGCTCCCGACCAGCTGTCTCTCCGCAGGGCTTGGTGAAATCTTGAACATTCTTTGGTGGGCACACAGGAGTGCTGCTAGAGTCCAGGAGGTGGAAACGCCAAGTCGTGGGAAATATGTTTAAACAGATTTGGGGGCCAGGGTTGCGCTGCAGGGCATAAAGATGCCAAATGTGGTTAGTTCTAGATCAGGTTGCTCTCAGGAACCTTAGGATCAAAATCCCAACCATTTGTTCATGGCTCATTGCTACTAAGAAACTGTGTGAGCTTGCAGGCCAATGGCCTATGTGACCTTTAGCACCGATGGGCTCCAATTCTCATGAATCAAGGCCCACTCAAGTCTGGTTATCTCACAGGTGGCTCCAAGTAATTAGGTGGTTACCTTAAAGGCCAGGCATGAACTACCCATCTGAGATAGGTAGGGCATGTGTGGTATTTCCCCTCACCTTGCAGGCTATTGTGAATGGGCCCTTTTCAAGCTATTGTGGACTGCCCCTATAAAAACACTGTGAATGTGCTGTTTGGGGCTGCACTCCAGTAAGGGGCGTTGGTCAGCTGGCTGCCTGCTCTCAGCCAAGAATCAAACTCTAACCTGCAGAGCTTGAGTAAACCATCCTTGTGCATTTGCACTGACGTCAGACTCCTGGTGATTGCTGGGGATCTCAAAATCTGGGCACAACAGCTCCGCTTCCGACCCAGCTCCTTGTTGCTGCGCCCAGTGCGGATCCTGCTCCCATGTGGGACACCAAGTGCGGCCAAGTCTACCAGTGGCCTTTGCGGCCATCTCCGGGAGTCAAGCAGCAGATGGAAGGACCCTTCCCCACATCCTCTCTCTCTCTGTTAACTCTGCCTTTCAAATAAATAATATACAAGGTGACGATTCTGCCAGAGCCTGACTCCAATTCTGCCTAGGACTCGCAAGTACTCACTCACTTGCCAGGGGCTTCCTCATGCTATCAATCTTTGCAGATTCTGTGATCCGAAGCTGGCTTCCACCTACACCCACCTGGTCAAAGACAGGGCGCCTGGCGCTTCAGGGTATAGCCGTGGACACCTCTGTTTGAAAGGATTCGAGAGTACGAACGCCCGTTCTCTCTGCCCCAACTTAACATGGCGCGATCCCGGGCGGGGAAGTCTTTCCGGCCAACATCAACGATGACGGACCGGCCCACGGCCTGGCGAGGGCGCACGTTCCGCTCCGCACGCACGCCTCCGCTTGGTGGCTGCTCTAGCCGCCGCTCTCGGTGGGCGCCAAGGACAGCCAATCGCAGGCCGGGGATGCTGGCTGGCCCCGCCCGCGGATCAGCTGAGGGACCCGCAATGTCTGTTGACAGCCGCGGCGGTGCCGCCGGTTCCGGGTTCGGCGCGGGCCGGGGGGTAAGCGGGGCTGCCGAGAGGGCCGGGAAGCCGGCGGGAGGACACAGCCGCGGCCGTGGAGGGGAGAGCCGGCTGGGGCGTGGGCGGCCCGAGGCCTGGAGGCGCGCGCGGGAGGAGCGGCGGCCCCGAGCCTCGGTCTGTGCGGCCGCAGGGTCCTCAGCGGATGCTTCCGGGCTCTCGTCAGATGTGACTTCGATGGAGCGGCCCGAGGAAGGCGAGCAGCCGTCGCCGCAGAAGCCCTGGGGGAGGCTCCGCCGGCTGGGCGCAGACGAGGGCGAGCCGCACGTTCTGCTATGGAAGCGGGAGTGGACCATCGGGCGGAGGAAAGGTGCGGGGCGGCGGTGCCAAGGGAGCGGGCCGGGGCGGGTATGCGCACGGCCTGGGCACCGAGGGACCGGGTGGGCCGGGGCGGGTGTGCGCACGGCCTGGGCACCGAGAGATCAGGTGGATCGGGATGGGCCGTGCGCACGGCCTGGGCACCGAGGGACCGGGCTGAGACGGGTGTGCGCACGGCCTGGGCACCGAGGGACCGGGCTGAGACGGGTGTGCGCACGGCCTGGGCACCGAGGGACCGGATGGGCCGGGACGGGCCTTGCGCACGGCCTGGGCACCGAGGGACCGGGCTGAGGCGGGTGTGCGCACGGCCTGGGCACCGAGGGACCGGATGGGCCGGGACGGGCCTTGCGCACGGCCTGGGCACCGAGGGACCGGGCTGAGGCGGGTGTGCGCACGGCCTGGGCACCGAGGGACCAGGTGGATCGGGGGTGCGCGGCTGGGGAGCAGGAGTGCAGGACGTGTTGTGCCTGCTGGTTTTTTTCCGTGAGGTGGGCTCCCAGAGGAGCCACTGCTTATTCCCTGGCCTAATGCTTGGGGGTGCTCTTCTGCTCTCATCGTGACTTCATAAAGTAGTTGCAGAAGCATCTCTAGCTTGCAGACTTTTCAGATTTGCTACCATACTAGCTAGCTTCTCTGGCTATTAAGGGAGCAGCAATGGAGAACTGGAAAAATGCACGGCTTTGTGGAAGTTAAGCAACAGAGCCTGAAACAATTCGTCAGGTCAGTCACAAGGATGTTCTGGCACACCTTGAGACGAATGGAAGTGGCGCTGGCATACACAGACAGGGCCAGCCTGGTGGCCTAGGGCATTAAGCCACCTCATGTCCCAGCTGCTCCAGTGCCAATCCAGCTCCCAGCGAGTGGCCTGGGAAAGTGGCAAGGTGGCCTAGTCCTTGGTGCTGTGCCCACCTGGGAGACCTGGCTCCAGGTTTCTGCTTGGTCCAGCCCTGGCCTTTGCTGCCATTTGGGGAGTGAACCAGTGAATGAAATCTCTCTCTATGCGCTCCCACCCTGGGTTTCTGTGACTTTGCCGTTGAAATAAATCTGAAAATATGTAGAGAAAGTACCAGAACTCATGCGATGGAGTTTAAATGTGCTCAGAGGCAAATTTATACCTGTTAGTGCCAGGGTGAAGGGAATTCTCAAGCTGTGACTGCTAGAAACATTTACTGACTCTGTGGATCTGGGAAGCTAACATGGGAGAAAGTTCCTTCACTCACTCACAGGTGATTTTGGTTAGTTTTACCACTCTGTGTATATGACCCTAGGGCTTTTGTTTTTGTTTTTTGGTTTTTCTTTGCACTTATATCCCAATATCATGTTAAATCATTTTTACAACTGTACGAATATTTACATTTCCTTAGAATCTTTGGGAAAATGTGTTGTCTTTAATTGGTAGAGGGTGAAACCCTGCAGACAAGGTGCTGTCACCACAGCCTGTGCTGCTGCACATGTGTAGAGGTGCCATGAGGACTGTGGCTGCCCTACGTGAGCGACCTAGAAGGGTTAGGGAAGGGATAGCCTTGTTAGGATAATAGCAGCGCATTCTGCTGTGGCTTACGGTTTTGGGTCCTGGGGGATGTTGGTGGTCTAACCTGCTATGCCACATTGCCAGGCCCTACCCTTCTGTTTACATCTTATTCATGCATGCACATGTACCTATAATGATGCACTCATGTTCTGTCTCTGCCATTGCTTTAATTTGGGGCTGACTTATGAAATCTAAAATTGCACAGAGAAAAAAAAATAAGAACTAGGTTGAGATACTGAAGGATTACGTAAGCTCCTTTTTTATTAATTTCTAACATGTATTAGTCTGGCTGTCTGTGTGCATATTATGGCATTGTCTTTAAGAAGTTGCTTCTGGGCTCAGAACAGTTTGTGCTTTATGAGTTTCTGTTCTTGTTTCCTTAAGCATGTATGGTAGAACCCTAGTTTCACATCTAACAGTGAAACAAAAGGCAAAAAGAGTTACACTGTGATACATCCCTGCTGTCCTCTCGCCCTCTTTGTTTAGGTTGTGACCTTTCATTCCCCAGCAACAAACTGGTTTCTGGAGATCACTGTAAACTTGTAGTGGATGAAAAATCTGGTCAGGTGACACTGGAGGACACCAGGTGAGCTCTTTGCAAACATCATCTCTATTACCTCATGGCAGCTTCAGAAGTGTCATTTCCAACATGGGTGTATTGTGTGTCACTGCTGGGGGAAACTGAAATTTTCAGCTCATTTTCCATAATATAGTAGCTAACTTAGGCTCTGAGAGTATTTGAGGATGTATTTTTGTGGTTTCCAGTGAGGGACACTCTGACTCTTTGGTACCTCAAATCTCACATTCAAATTAAAACAAACATATTTCAGAAATAAGACCTAAAAGACATGAGTTAATTTTTGTGGTAAAATGTATTCAAGTTTTACTTCTTTTCCACTAGCCAAAAAAATCTTGAAGAATTAGTAAGTTTTCACATAACCCAGAGGTTTCCTGGAGCTGTTGGGAAAATTACCAATTACCAATTGAGACAGCACAAATTGGTGGACAAGATGCCTCATCTCAGATATGAGGGCATCGTTTGAGTTCTGGCTCCTCCACTGCTACTTCAACTTTCTGCTGATGCACACCGGAAGATAGCAGGTGATGGCCACATGGGAGACTCAGATGAGGTTCCAGGCTCCTAGCTTCCAGCTGGCTCAGTTCTAGCTGTTACAGGCATTTGGGAAATGAACCAGAGGATGGACGATTCCTCTTTCTTTGTCTGACTGTCTCTTTCCCTCTCAGTCTTGTAAATGAAATTAATTAAAGTTTTAAAGCATGCACAAATTAACTGTCTTGTAGCAGTCCAAAGTGAAGGTCTAAGGAGGGCTAGCTCATCCTGGAAGCCCCAGTGGGAAAGTCAGCTTCCTGCTTTTCTATTTCCAAAGATGCTGTGTTGCTTGACTGAGGTAGGCTAGGGGAAGGAGGAGATTCACTCAAAAGGAGTCCTATGTTTGGAGGCGCATAGGCATTAAGCAAGTAGTAAGTGACAAAGCCGTGCTGGGAAGTCTGGACTTTTACCCTAATAGCAGTGAAAAGACATGGAGGAAAGGTAAGTGGAGATTGTAATAATAATGTTTTTTTGTTTGTTCAGTAAGAGTGAGGATGGATAGTTAGGCAAAGCAGGACTCCTACTCTGTGTGTTAATTGAGACTGAGATCACATAGTGGCTTCTGCCCCTTTAATACATCTTCCTGGGACACAGCCATGGCCGCTCATTTACACACTGTCTTGTCTGCTCGCAGATTGCGATGGCAAAACCAAAGCTGTTTACTGTATAACCCTGTACAGAAAGAGATATGACTTTTTGAATGTCTGATGTGTTTGTTGCATGTCCCTTGTCTCAATTCCATCCTCACCCAGCTAACTCCTCGTTTCCTACCAGGTGTCCTCTCACCCCTCCTGGGGAAGTGCTTCTTGTTTGTCCCAGTGACCCTTTGTGCCTAGCACTCCTGCCCTGGTCTCTCCAATCTGACTCTACCTGGATCACGTGTTCTTAGTATGGCCCCCTGTTCTTTTAGCCCAGCATTTATTCTGCTTCATCTTAGAATTCATCTCTTAGGAGAGGTTGTATATTTAGGAATGGACTGGTATAGGTTTGACTGTTGGAGAGGAGGGAATGAACCCCAAAAAGTTGGAAATGAAAATGTCGTGCTGTTGGTGAGGCTTCGGGTCCACCAAGAAGCAGGGGGAAGGAACCTGACATTGGAACAGCAGAAATGTTAGGACACATGGTTGTTAGTAAAGAAGTAATGGGCAAGTTTTTCTTGGGGAATTGTAAGTGTACCATTTAATACTTTGTCATTTTTTGTGTATGTTAAAAATGGTGATATTGAGTTAACTTTCCTAATTATTTAGAAGATTTTTTTTCTTAATTCTAAAATATTGTAGTTAGAACAACTTGTATTTTTGTTTTCTTTACAGCACAAATGGAACAGTAATTAATAAACTGAAGGTTGTTAACAAGCAGACTTGTCCTTTACAGACTGGGGATGTCATCTACTTGGTGTACAGGAAGAATGAGCCAGAACACAGTAAGAAAGAGGAACAGTTACTGGTCTTAGACACACGCCCGGGGTACCATGGGAAGTCCAGCTGGCCCAGGGAAGCCTGTTTCCCCTGTTCCCCCAATTGTTGATGTAGATAGTACTGCTTGTTGGAGAGGGACCATGCTGACTTTACATTTGGAGTCAGGCTTCAAGAACATGGCAGTACGTCTCCAAATAGCAGCCACAGAGCGATAACATGGAATGGGTTAGGGTCAGGAGCGATGCACAAAATGGGTTAAGGTCAGGAGTGATGTGTGGGACGGGTTAGGGTCAGGAGCGATGTGTGGAAGGGGTTAAAGTCAGTAGCAATAATGCGTGGGATGGGTTAGGGTCAGAGCTTTGACACAATGGTTCTACTTTTGCAGACTTTCCCAGAGATCGCAAAGGTTCGGTTAGGTTTGATTGGGTTCCTAGAGAACCTTCCCACCTCCGGGAGTCTGGGCTTATGGAGAAATAATGTAGAACAGTGAGCAGGGAGTCTTTTTAAGGGCACCCATAATTAGTTAAATGCTGTTGTTGGAGGTGAGGAAGAGGAGGAAGGGAGATACTATCTTTTAGGTCATCTGCAAAATAATCAAAACCAGCCCTCTCCCACATAGAAGGATCTGTGTCTGTTCCTTTCAGAAGTTTGAATGGACCCTTCAGCTCTGTTTACCTCCACATGCAGACATTTTCACTACAGGTCTTTTTTTTTTTTTTAAGTTGATAAAACTATTTTGAATCCCTTGTTTTGGAAATTCTTAAATCAGTAAATGTTATTACTAGCTGCTAATCCCAGATAATCAACAGAGACAAGTAGACTGTGCAGTGCCTGGAGGGAGCAAGAGAAAAATGAGTTCTCCACCTGACCACCACTACTTCTCTCATTTGATGAATCTCCTTTTAGATGTGGCATACCTGTACGAATCTTTAAGTGAAAAGCAAAGCCTGACACAGGAATCCTTTGGTAAGTGTGATTAAGGCAAGGGTACAGATGCATATGCAAGAACCCTTCTCTGAAAATTGGTGCCCACCTGAGCCCTGAATGTGTGCTCCCTGTGCTCCTTTTGTGGTTACAGAAGCGAATAAAGAAAACGTGTTCCACACGACCAAAGATACCTCAGGTACAGTACGAGGTGATGATGCCCAAGCCCTGCCATCGTCACCCCTAACTCAGGCGTGCTTTGAGGAACCACAGCCATCAACGTCGACATCGGACCTCTTCCCTACGGCCTCTACCTCTTCCACAGAGCCTACTTCTGCAGGGCAGGAGCATTCCTCCAGTTCTGGTAAGCTCGTAGTGGTAGCTGCATAGTTTCTAGTTCGCTGCTGCTTATCTGTGTTGGTGCAGTAGAGTAGTGAAATTTCTGTTTTAGTAAATGCTGATCTGTTTAGGAGAAGTGCTGCAGGTCAGGTACTGTAGTGCTGCACTGTATGCATCTCACAGTTTTATCAAGAAAAACTGTGTACACCAGAAAAATCACCCAACTGAAGAGTTCATTTTGATTGTTTTAGTGCATCTGCGGGGCTGTACAGGAATTACCACTACTTCTGGAACATTGTGTTCCATGAAAGAAAATCCATACTCAGTGGCAGTCATGCACATCTCCCTCCCTCCATCCCTGGACACTCTTGCTTTCTCTCTGTCATGGACTTTTCATAAACATGGAATCTTATTGTTTGTATGGTTTGGGGGACTGGCTGCTTTTACTGAGCGTAATGTTTTCTTTTTTAAGATTTATTTTTTTAATTGGGAAGTCAGATATACAGAGAGGAGGAGAGACAGAGAGGAAGATCTTCTGTTCAGTGATTCACTCCCTCAGTGGCTGCAACAGCTGGTGCTGCGCCGATCCGAAGCCAGAAGCCAAGAGCCTCTTCCGGGTCTCCCATGTGGGTTCAGGGTCCCAAGGCTTTGGGCCGGCTTCAGCTGCTTTCCCAGGCCACAAACAGGGAGCTAGATGGGAAGCAGAACTTCTGCGACACAAACTGGCACCCATATGGGATTCTGGAGTGTCCAAGGTGAGGATTTTAGCCACTAGGTTACCGCGCAGGGCCTCTGAGCGTAATGTTTTCAAAGGTCATCCAAAACAATACATGATTTAAAGCCAGTTTTATGTATTCCTTTCCTTACCGCCTTATCCTTTTCCTTATATCACTGGAAAAATTCAGACCATCTTGGTATACTGTGATGCATTTCCTCATAGGCATTGGGTAGAATGTCTATACATATATATTCTTGAGGTTGGATTGCATTATATATACTAACTTTTAAAAAATGTTCTGCCTTAGCTATTATTTTTGTCTCATATTTGCTTATTAATTATCTTTTAAAATTCTCAAGTTGGAAAGAATGAGGTTTTTACAGTGCTCTTAAAAATGATATTTCTTCCTGTTTATCAAGCTCACTGATACTGTCGATTAAGTTTTATAGTTTTCTTCACTGCAATTTAGAGATGGGCCTTATTTATTTCTAGAATGGTTGGCTTCCTGTCTCACACTGAATGGTAGTCTGTAGATTTATTTATTTATTTTAAATATTCATTTATTTTTATTGGAAAGGCAGATTTACAGAGAAATCCACAAAGAGACAGATCTTCTTCCGTCCATTGGTTCACTCCACAAATGGCCGCAATGTCTGCAGCTGAGCTGATCTGAAGCCAGGAACCAGAAATTTCTTCCAGGTCTCCCTGCAGGGTGCTGGGTCCCAACACCTTGGGCCATCATCCACTGTTTTCCCGGGCAACAAACAGGGAGCTGGAAGGGAAGTGGACCAGCTGGGACACAAACCAACACCCATATTGGATTCCAGCACGTGCAAGGCCAAGACTTAGCCACTAGGCTACCACTCAGGGCCCAGTTTGCAGATGTCCAGTTCGAGGGAAGACCTCCTCAGATCCTCATTAGGACTTTCCATTGTGTTCTGTTCTGCCATTCTGTCTTGAGCTTTCCAGCCAGGTGGGAAAGCTTTGGATATCACAAGCACACTGTGTGGTGAGAGCCAGAACCAGGAAAAGGACTGTGACTCCAGGTGACCCTGTCACGTGGTCAGCACAGTAAGAGAAGTCAGCTCCCTCGCCTTGTTGATCAGCTACTTCTCTGCCACTCCTCCTATGTCTAGAATGGGCTTTGAGAACAGAAGCAGCAGGCACTGGCCCTGCCCACCTTCTCAGAATTAGTCTTTCCAATGCTACCAGAACCAATTTCCATTTTTGTTCCTAATACTCTTCTGAAACACTGCACCCACCTTATGTGTTTTCTTCCTTGAGGCTGTATTGCATCTGTCCTCTGGAGAAGCCTTGACTGCTTGGCAGTACAGTTTTCACACAGTGCAGCCATCTGAAGAGTATATCTCAGATGTGTCAATGTGGCTTCCAGGGGCCCATGAAAGGGCTTCCCGTATGCCCATAGGTTTACACAAAGGCCCATGCATGTTAGCTCTGAGCAGCCTTTACCCACCATTCCTAGTGATAAGATGAGCCACTTGGACCAGACCAGAACAGTGACAACAAGGGTTTGTACCAAATCATGCTGAATTTCTTTTAGGCCCTTTGAGTTCACCTCTGTTTTAGAATCACTACAGATTCACAAGGGAAAGAAAACACTAATACTTTCCACAATGAAAATGTGGTATACTAAATTTTAGCAACTCCTTGGGTGATTGAAGTTGTACTGTTCTCTAGACCTCTGTGCCCATCATGGCATTGGCCAGCTTCCTTAAAGCAGACATGAGAACAGCTGGGTTGTTGTTGACTATACATAGCAGTTCCAATACCTGGCACACTGCTCATGTGTGATAACCCCAAAGAAGTAGAAGTTCTGAGTATGCAATGTGTCCTGACAGCACAAGGGAGGAGTCCAAGTATCCAACTTATCTGCCATGTCTGTATTCCCTGGTGTGTGCTTCGTGGATGTGGTCAGAAGCTCGTTAGAAAGAAGCACAGACAGCTCTGACTGTAAAGAAAGCCTTCCTGACCAGTAAAACTGTTTTCTGATTCATCCCATTTTTATGTGTAGCATGCTGTGTATTCTGAGTGAAAACGTTTTACTAATTTTCTGATAATGCTCTAATGTCTTAGAAGAGTAATGCATTCATAAATTATTTCTTTAAATATGTATTTGTTTTTATTGAAAAGGCAGATCTACAGAGAGAAGGAGAGACAGATCTTTAATCTGCTGATTCAGTCTCCTAGCGGGTACAATGACCAGAGCTGAGCCAATCCGAAACCAGGAACCAGGAGCTTCTTCCAGGTCTCCCACAAGGGCACAGGGTCCCAAGGCCTTGGGCTGTCCTCACCTGCTTTCCCAGGCCACAAGCAGGGAGCTGACTGGAAAATGGAGCAGGCAGAACATAAATTGGCACCTGTTTGGGATCCTGGCGCTTATAAAGGGAGGATTAGCCAATTGAGCCATTGTGCCAGGTCCATAAATTGTGTATTTTATAAGATAGCAATCTTAGGTGTTGCTAAGTGTAAACATACTCACAAAATAATTTACAGTTAATGCTGACAGAGCACCTATAAACATGAAGTAGTGTCCCAGTAGTGTCCCACGGGGTCTGTTAGATGAGGTGAGAAGCCTTGCTGGGATAGGGACTGTGGTACAAACAAGTACCAGGACCAAAGCCAACCTGGAGATCTCTTTGTTTTCATGAAACACAAGGTAACTAGGTCTTAAGATCAGGGCTATTGGAAAGTACCTTTCTTTCTGCTGAGGTCTGGGCAATTGTTCCTGTGTTTCTTGCTGACAGAAAACAGATCTTTATCTATAATGCCCTGCCCTTCCTTCTTCCTTGATCCCACTTTTTGGGCACTGGTTCATACCTGCTCCTGCCAGGAGCCTCTGCAGCCCTCCATTGAAATGTCGAATTATGACATACTGGGTGTTCTGTGGATCTGCCTTGTGTGTTCTGTAGCCAACCCGAGTTACGGGGTGGGTGGGTGGGTGTGTGTGGTGTGTGTGTGTGTGGTGTGTGTGTTCTTTGCCTGGGAATGTGCTCCTTGCTTCTGGCTCCTCCAGCGCAGCAATAACGTTAGTGCATTTCAGTTGTGTGAGCTAAGTAGTCAATGTTTCTAGTAGCCATGTGTTACTCTTCACCTAGGACACCGTAAGTTTCAAACTGCACACAGTTTAAACCAGGGACACTTTACCTGGCATGCTTTCCTTCTGACATGACTGAGTGACAGCCTGTCTGTCTTCTTGTCCTCTCCAGGGGCCGGGAGTACAGACATCTCCCTGAAAGGATGTGGTTCATTTGCAGCAAATGATGAAGACTTCTCCAGCGAGGCCTCAGTCTTCCCAGACAGAGAAGGAACAGTCTTTGGTGTGCCGGAACCCCAGGATCGCGAGGAGTTCGAGCCCATTAAAAAGAAAATGAAAGGAGGTTAGGATCCTGCCATCGGTATGCATGCTCTCAGGAGACAGGAGCACCCACAACCCTGGCTGACCATACTCTGTGCTGTGGTGGCTGCTGCCCTTAATAAGGGCCTTGTTTCCTGCAGAAGAAATGGCCCTATCTCAGATTGATAGCTGGGATATTTGAGCATTCCCTGTTGTTGTTTTTTTTTTTTTTTTTTTTTTTTAAGATATATTTGTTTTTATTGGAAAGGCCGATATACAGAGAAGAGAAAAGACGAGCATTTCCTTTTTAAATTATTCTCATGGATAATTTCATGGTACTTTTGTTTGCTTATTTGTTTATTTCAGAGGCAGGAACAAGATGGAAAAGCAGAGTGCTGTCCCATTGCTTCACTCCCCAGAAGCCCACAATAACTCTGGCTTGGGGGGCCTTTGCTGCAGCCAGAAACTCAGTCCAGGTCATCAGTAGAGATGGCACGCATCTGAGTCGTCAAGCTGCCTCCCAGGGTCTGCATGACTGGAAGCAGGAGTGAGGAATGGAACTGTTGCTTGAACCCGAGCATTCCAGGATAGTGCATGGGTCTCTGCCAGCACCCTCCCAACGCTAGACCACTCCTCTGTTCTGTTAACATTCTCTGAATGTTTGTGTAGTCCACATAAAACTGTTGACCTGTGCCCTGCTCAGTGGCTAAATCTTCTGCTTACAAACACTAGCATCAGATATATCCACTGGTTTGTGTCCTGGCTGCTTCACTTCCCTTCCGGCTTCTTGCTTATGGCCTGAGAAAGCAGTTAAAGATGGCTGAATGTCTTGGGACCCTGCACCCATGTAGGATATACCAGGAGGAAACTCCTGGCTCTGGCTTTGGATTACCTCAGCTCTAGTCGTTGAAATCATTTGGAGAGTAAACCAGTGGAGCGGAGATCTGTCTCTCCTTCTCTCCATAAATCTGATCTGCCTTTCCAATGTAAATCAATAAATTAAAAAAAAAAAAAACCTGTTGACTACCAAGTTAATGTTGTTAGTTGGGGAAACTAAATTCCCAGTCTTAGAGCTGATATCAATTAAAATACCTTTGCCTGATAGTGGCTTTTAAAAATGTTACTGTTAAGGAAAAATAAGTTTTATATATTTATCTGACAGTTACAAGAAACAGAGATCTTCATCTGCTTGCTCGTTCCTCAAAGGGCTAGAGTGGCCAGGAACCAGGAGCTTGGGTGCATGGGCCCAGGACTTGGACCTTCCTCTGCTACTTTCTCAGGTGTGTCAGCAAGAAGCTGAATTTAAAGTGGAGCAGCCAGGATACACAGGCCCTTTTATATGCCATGTCTCAGGTGGTGGCTTAACTCACTATGCCACAACACTGCTCCCCTCCCCCACCTGTTTTTAAAAAGAAAATAATTTATTACTTATTTATCTGAACGAGTTACAGAGAGAGTGTGTGCGCTTCCATCTCTGCTTTACTTCCTAAAGGCCACACCAGCTCAGACTGGGCCAGACCAGAGCTAGGAGTCTGGAAGTCCATTTGTATTTCTCATGGGGATGCAACAGCCCAAATGCTGGTACCACCTTCCGCTACTTTTCCAGGCATGCCATCCAGAAGCTGAATCACTTTGGAGAGTGCTAAGAGGAGCATGCTGGACTCGAACTGGCATACATGTGGAGTAGATGCTGGGCTTGCAGCTTAATCTGTGCCACAATGCTGGTGAAAGTATTACCTTTAAACAGGTTTTTGATCATTTTAATTTCATTTTAAAAAAAAGGAAGACAAAGAAGCCTAAAACAGCTAGGGTGGGGCCACAATGAAACCTACACACACTATAATTCAGTCTGGGTCTCTCATGAGGGTAACAAAGACCCAAGAGTGCCTGGCGGTCATCTGCTGCTTCCCCTGCTACCTTCCAGGATGCCAACTGGGACGAAGTTCAGTTGGAAGTAGATTTGCTAACACTTGAACCAGGCATTCTGAAAATGACTGTGATTACACCTTAACCACTATGTCAGATGCCCACCCCAAAATATGTTGTTAAGTGACCATCTGAAATTTACCTTGAAGATGATTTAGAGACAGATGTGCTCTTTAAGAACTAAAGTATAACAGATCATGAGACGTCTCCATTCCATGTGGGATGATAGCTGCATGTGCAGTTGCTGTGGCAGAAGACAGCCGTGTGCAGGCTCAAAGCATGGCCAGCACAGCAGCGGTGCTTTAAGAAGCCCCCGGCAAAGACCATTCAGGAAGAAAGTGGAGTCTGTGCTTCTGTCTGCAGGAAGTTGAGGAAATAGCTGGAGGAGAGTGCAAAGAGTCAAAAGCAGTTACCTGGAATAAGCCAGTGTGAAACATGAGACAGTTTTCCAGGACCAGCTCTGTGAAATAATAAACCAAGGCTCCTCCTGTGACACTAGCGTGTGTGCATAGTTAACCCCTTGGCTGCTCCACTTTGGATCCTGTCCCCTTTCTAATGTACCAGGGAAGGCAGCAGAGGCTGGCTCAAGTACTTGGGAGCCTGCACCTATGTGGGAGACCTGCACCCATGTGAGAAAACTGGAAGAAGCCATTTATTCCTGACTTCAAGTTAGCTCAACTCTGGCTGTTATGGCCATTTGGAGGGTGAAGCAGTGGATAAAAGATTCTCTCTTAATAATTCTGCTTTTCAAATAAAAATAAATATATTTAAAAAAGGCAGAGGCAGTTTTAATGTCAAAAATTTAAAAATAATTCAAGAAAACTCAATTTTAGTATACTAGCTAGCTCAGCAAAAAATAGTATGTAATCATTCTTTTATAAATACAATATAATGAGCCAAGAGTTATGTTTAATATCGGGAAGGGGGATCAAAATCCTTCTGTACTATCACAGATATTGAAAGATGATATCTAAAGTTGATTTAAGCATGTTACTGTAGTTCAGAAACATGGAGGCAGATACCGGGGGGGGGAAATACAGCTAAAAAACTCACAATGCGGTTTACTCAGAAGAGTTTGAGGAGAGACTGGGCCAGAGGATGATGGATGGTTGCCGTTTTTTTGTGTTTTTTTTTTCAACTAAATATTTGCTGTTTTAAATGGTGTGTAAATATTCCTTTAGTTGAAAACAAAATTTGAGGGACAAGCTTTGTGATGCAGAGGGACACCTGCCTCCCATGTGAAGTACCTAGCATCGAGTCCCACTTCAACTCCCCAGCTAGCTTCCTGCCAAAGCACCCAAGAGGTGATGGTCATGCCACACTCATAGGAGATCCAATGGAGTCCCTGGTTCCTGGCTTTTGCAGGCATATGGAGAGTGAGCCAGTGGATCAAAGATTACTTTCTCTGATGCTCTATGTCATTTTGCTTTCCAAAGAAACAAATAAGTGTTTAAAAATTAATTAATATTGATCCATGATGACCAACATGTGAGCATTGCACAGAAGACTATAGCAGAACAAATACATGTAATACTCCTCCTCCTTCTCTTTCCCCTTGTAAGGTGCCATTTCTGCATGTCTTCTCTTGACTCTGCCACCGGAAAAAGGAGAATTAATTCTGAGTACCACTTGTAGTTGCCTTGGCAGGGCACAGACCAAGTGATTTCTTCAGACTTACTCATCCCACAGGCTTCCCTACCCCTGATGATGCCATATGCAAATACTGTTTGATGGCTGCTTAGCCATATGTCCTGAATGTTTTTAAGGATTTATTTTTGTTTGAAAACAGGTTTTAAAGAGGTCTTTCATCTGCCAGTTCACTGCCTAAGTGAGTGTAATGGCTTTCCCAGGCCATAAGCACAGAGTCAGACTGCAAGTGGAGTGGCTTGGATTCATACTGGTGCTCATATGGGATGCCAGCACCACAGGGCACAGGCTTAGCAGTACCACAGCTTTGGCCCCAAGAATGTTGTTTTAAAAACAAAACTTAGGCCCAGCACAATGGCCTAGTGGCTAAAGTCTTTGCCTTGCATGCCCAGGATATGCACGCCGGTTCTAATCTTGGCTACTCCACTTTCCATCCAGCTCCTTGCCCATGGCCTGGGAAAGCAATCAAGGGTAGCCCAAAGCCTTGGGACCTTGCACCCAGATGGGAGACCCAGAAGAAGTTCCTGGCTCCTGGCTTTGGATTGGTTCAACTCCAGCTGCTGTGGTCATTTGGGGAGTGAACCAGCAGGTGGAAGATCTTTCTGTCTCTCCTCTGTATATCACCTTTCCAATAAAAATAATAAATCTTATAAAAGTAAAAACAAAACTTACAAGTGCTGAAATATCAGATCTATTCTGGTTCTTTTGAACAAGACTGTAAATAGCTGCAGCTGGACCAGGCTTCTGAGGACCGTGTCCACAGGTTAGAATTGTCGTCAGACAGATTCTCCCTTTATTTCTTCCTTGGTATGGTAGTCAAAACCTGTCTCTTTCTCTTACAGATGAGGAGCTTGACCTGAAGCTGCAGTTGCTGGCCACAGACCAGCACAAAAGCACTCCAGCCACCTATGAGGATGTGAGAGCCACAGCCATGAAGCCAGACAAGATGGAAGAAACGCTCACATGCATCATCTGCCAGGACCTGCTGCATGACTGTGTGAGGTACGTCTCCAGGAGCAACCCGGATGACACCCCGCTCGCTTTGTTCAGTGTGGAGAGAGGGACTGCAGTGAAATGGACCTCTAAGGCTAAGCTGTTCACTTTATCTGCGTGAGCAGCGAGGAGACAGCCTGGAGCCCAGACACGAGGGTGTAAAGCTAACTAGGTTTTGGCGGCATCAATTTTTACTGACGTGGGGGAACCCTATTCCTGACTTGCAGCAGACAGGTGTACTATACTGAAGCTTAAGCATTTCCTAGTGAAAGAAATATAATATTTACCATAGCAGGAGTACCCCACGAGTAAATTAGGAAGAACCTTACCCTGGCTTTTCTCTGAGAACTGAAGGATTGGAGCTAATTCAACTTTCATCTAAAAATGCACAATTACCCCTCTTGCTTCTGTTCTGAAGTGTTATTCCACTCTCCTCTATGCCTCCAGAAAACACAGTAAGCCATGGTGCCAGCCAAGTTAGAGTTAGGGTGTTTTTTTGGGTGAGTTATTGGGAGCCTACTCTTGCTCTTTGCCAGGCACTCAGGTAGCCACTACGCTTAGGTGGGCCTGGCGTGGGCCTTGACTCAAGGGTCACTAGCAAGTCTGTAGATGCTTCTGAGCTTCCTTGGAGAACTCTTCCCTGAGACGTGTCTTCCATGTACCTCAGTTTGCAGCCCTGCATGCACACGTTCTGCGCAGCTTGCTACTCCGGCTGGATGGAGCGCTCATCCCTATGTCCCACTTGCCGTTGTCCGGTGGAGAGAATCTGTAAAAACCACATCCTGAACAACCTTGTGGAGGCATACCTTATCCAGCACCCAGGCAAGTGGGGCTTGAGGCACTGGGAGTGTGAGCTCAGCTGAGCGTATAGGTTGTGTTTTACTGAGCATCTAACTGCCAGTGACGGGTGTTATCTCCTTTGACTTCTAGATAAGAGTCGCAGTGAAGAAGACGTGCGAAGTATGGATGCCAGGAATAAAATCACTCAAGACATGCTGCAACCCAAAGTCAGGAGGTCCTTTTCTGATGAAGAAGGGAGTTCAGAGGACCTGCTGGAGCTGTCAGATGTTGACAGTGAATCCTCAGACATCAGGTAAGCTCCACCAGGCTCATGGTAGTCCTAGGACCAGACATGTGCTTGATACTTGATGCACAGTTCTGTGTTCTCGAGGTCTGATTCGTTCCTCAGCAGCTAGGCTTCTAAATGGCTTCATACTGTCTTCTGATGTCGGGTGGGTGAGCTCTTCAATGTGATGGGCAAGGCCTGGCTGACTCCTTGGGTGGCAGCTAGTGAAATGAGCCCTCAGTGCTATGACAGGTGCCAGATTCTCTTCCACATACTCTCTTGCTTGGACTCCTGTTCATGAGTCTTTTTTTGTTTTTTAAGGAAAGACAGATTACACAGAGAATGAGAGTCAGATATTCCGTCCACTGTTTCTTCCCCTCAAATGGTCACAAACAATGGCCAGAGCTGAGATGATCCAAAGCCAGGAGCCAGGAATTTTTCTGGGTTTCACATGGTGCAGGGTCCCAAGCTTTCGACTATCCTTTGATGCTTTCCCAGGTTAAAAGCAGGGACCTGGGTGGGAAGTGGAGTAGCTGGGACACAAACTGATACCCATATGAGATCCTGGCACTTGGAGGTGAAGGATTTGTCAATTGAGCCAGTGCTCCAGACCCTGGCCATGACATATGACCATAAAATTACTTTTGTCATTATCTAAGCACACTTATTCTTTGTGGGTTGTCTAGGAACCACAAAATATGACAGCATGAATATTTATCATTTATCAAGTTGTTGTTATTGAAAAGATAGAGCCTTTGGAAGCCTTATTTTATCTGCTGATATGTTAATTTTTTTTTTAAAGATGTATTTATTTTTCTTGGAAAGGCAGATTTACAGAAAGAAGGAGAAACAGAAAGAAAAATCTTTTGTTTGCTGGCCCACTCCCCAAGTGGCCACAATGGGTAGAGCTAGGAACCAGGAACTTCCTCCAGGTCTCCCACACGGGTTCAGGGTTCCAAGGCTTTGGGCCATCCTCAGCTGCTTTCCCAGGCCACAAGCAGGGAGCTGGATGGGAAGTGGAGCAGCCAGGACACAAACCGGCACCTATTTGGGCTGCTGCACTTGGATATG
>NW_024466847.1:0-36536 GCF_017591425.1 Ochotona curzoniae
TTCACGGAGCTCGCAGGAACACAGGGTGCACACCATCGTCCCACACGTCCTGCAGCCGGTGAGGCTCTGCCCCAGGGACTCCCACAGTTCCATTCCTGGACTCACTGACTCCATCCGTCACCATCGCGGCCAGCAAGGTTGTGCAGGAGGTTTACAGTAACACCTCACATCGGAGAGCTGATCGGAGCCCCAGTTGTTCTAATTCCAATTCAGCTCCCTGCTAACACGCTGGGCCCCCGCACCCACACTGGAGACCATGCTGGTGCTCCAGGCTCCTGGCCTGGCCTCATCCAGACATGGCTGTTGCAGGCATTCAAGGAATGAAGCAGCAGATGGAAGACTCACCTGCACTTCCACAGTCATTCTGTCCTTCAAAAAAGTAAATCTTCATTAAAAAAAAGAGAGAGAGAGAAAATAATGCATTACCTACCTTGCTGAATTTTCATGAGCTGGAGGTTTGTAACATAAAAAAATCCATTGTTTGTAAGAAGCAACATATAATAGGAACCTATGAAAATGAAAATGAATTTCTCTAAGAGGGACATTAAAATTAAATCAGCATGTAGAAGTTTAGAAATCAATCTCATTCACATAATACAGTAATGATATTGATAAAGCATATTTGTAAATAAGGAATCTATCCATTTGCTGCAAATGGCAGACTTCCTTTCTTTGTTGAATAATATTCCATCGTGCATGCACACCACGTTTTCTGTACCCATTCGTATGATGACAGACCCCTTGGCTGGTCCCAAACACTGGCTGTTGGGACAGTGCTGCTACAAACACGGTGCTGAGATTCCTTACCGTTCTGTCTCCTGGACGTATATCTAGCAGTGGGACTGCCAGATCATGTGCTAAGTCTGTTTCTACTTTTTCAAGAAATCTCCACACTGTTTTTTTCACGGTGGCTGCATTAACTGACATTCCCCACAATGGTATGTGTTACCTTCATCCTCACTGGCATTTTAGTTTTAAATTTCAGCCATTCTGACAGCACTTGGTGATTTTCATTTACATTTCCCTGATGGTGAAGTGACGTTGAGTATTCTTGAACTATATTTGCATGTCCTGAAGACTGTTCAGTGAAGGGCTTGGCCCATTTCTCAACGGGATTTTCTTTTGAGGTTGAGTATTTTACCCACCACACCACACTAGAATCGTGTATTTTAAGCTGCTGATATATTCAGTACATTGTTTGTCGGACGGGTTGACAAAGTTTTTCCTCAATTTTGTTGGATGTTTCTTCACTATATGGATCATTTCCTTTACTGTGCAAAATGTTGGGGTCCGTGCAGTAGATGTGGGGAACATGCAGGGGTGAAGAGTGTTGTTTCATTGCAGGCAGGGCCCGCCCGGTGGATGTCTCTACAACCACCTGAATGCAGCTCCACCTTCTTTTGCATGGACACCGGACCACCCTGCGGAAGAATTCTAATCCATCCAGGCATTGTTTGCTACTGTGGGGCTGGCCTTTTGCTCAGTGTGAGCTTGGAGGTTAATGTCGGTGATAGCGTCTTGCAAAAGGGCCTTCTATTATTCCTACTGTCTTGGCTGTCCCCATTGACCTTATGCTAATCAAGGGACCTACATTTAGGCTTTCATTCTTTCCTCATTCTTTAGATTCCCCTTTTCTTTGTGATACAAGATTGAGTTGTAGGATAAGAATTGTAGCAGGAACTTCTATTGTTTCTAGGTAAAACTAATGGCAGAATTATCCTTAGAAATTCCCAACTTGACCATGACATAAAGTCTGAGCCAGAGTTTGACTGATTTTGTATAAATAAAGCGGACAGCTTTCCCACATTGTCCATTATGATCATGAAATCCTAGTGGTCCATCTTTCTTTCCTCTTTGCGCCTCATCCACGCACCCTTCGCAAGTTCCGAACTCAGCTGGAGCTGGACTCTGGTAGCAAAAGCTTCAGAATTTGATATGATCCCATTTTATATGGTTTTGCTTTGTTGCTGTGCTTTGGGGTGGAGTCTTGTCACCCCTGATTGTTCCCCCTTCATTTTATTCCAGCAGCTTCAGTCTTAGGTCTTAGATCCATCTTGAGTTGATTTTTGTGTATGATGACAGGTACAGATCTGATTGCATTCTTTACAAGTATGTGTAAATATTCATATATAACTACATGTGCAGTTTCGCCAGCAACATTTGTTGAAGCTGCTCCTTGCCCGACCGTGCAGTCTGAGCACTGTCACAGCCAGCTGCTCTATGTATGTGGACGATCTTCTAAGATCTGTATGCTGCTCCACCGATCTTTCCATCAGTCCCTGTCCCAGGGTCACCCTGCTTTAACTACCGTGGCTCTGGCTGCTCTGGAGACAGGTGCTGCGGAGCCTCCAGCAGGATCTTCCTTATTCAGGATCGCTTTGGCTATTCTCGGTCCTCTGTGATGCCGCATCAAGGTTAGGACTGTTTCTTCTAGCTTTGTAGAAGATGGCATGGGCGTTTGATGGGGGTGACACTGAATCTGTGTATTGCCTTAGGTTGTGTAGACAAAGATCGATCTTCTGATCCATGAGTTGGAATATCATCCCATTTATGTGTGGCAATGGTTGTTTACTGTAGAGGTCTTTCCTTATTTGGACAAATTTGTTCCTAAATATTTAGCTGTTGTGGTGGCTATCGTGAATGGGATTGCTTTCTGTGAATTCATCGTCGGTATACAGTAAAGCTACTGCTTTTGGGGTGTTTATTTTGTAACCTGTACTCAATGTTGACAGCCTTTGCTGAAGCGTTTAGATTTCCCAATGCACAGCACCCGGATCTTTGATGGATGCACGTCCAGTTCTGATGTGCTTTGTTACTTTCTCCTCTCTAGCTGCTCTTGCTCAAACTTCCAGCAGCACGCTGAATAAGAGTGGGCAAAGTCTACATCCTTGTCTTGTTCTGCATCTTAGGGAAAACTTTTTTTCTTTTTCAGCTTTTCCCCACCCAGTATAATACTGAGTATTGGTTTGTGACCTACAGCCTTCATAATTCTAAATATCCCTTCTACAAATTAACTTTTTTTTTTTAATTGAAAAGGTAGATTTTACAGAGACAAGGAAAGATTCTCCATCTGCTGGTTCACTTCCCAAATGGTCATAATGGTTGGAGCTGAGCCAATCTGAAGCCAGGAGCCAGGAACTTTCTCTGGGTCTCCCTCACAGGTGCAGGGTCCCAAGGCTTTGGGCCATCTTCCACTGCTTTCCCAGGCCATAAGAAGGGAGCTGGCGGGGAAGCAGAGTAGCTGGGATATGAACTGGCACACAGATGGGATGCTGGCACAAAGCAGAGGATTAGCCAGTTGAGTTATCGCACCTCATGCTACAAAATTCCTTCTTTTTTTTTTGTATTCTCTTTCTTTTTGCAAACTTCCTTCTTAATACTATGTTTCCTATATCTCAGTTTTGACAGGTTTTCATTTTCATTCACGAAATCTTTTTATTTTCTTTTTAATTTCTATACTGACTTATTGATTGTTCAGTGACATGTTAATTTGCAAGTATTTTATAAAATATTTAAGAACCAGGGCCCGGCGCAGTGGCGCAGTGGTTAAGGTCCTCGCCTTGCACGCCCGGGATCCCATATGGGCGCCAGTTCTAATCCCAGCAGCCCCACTTCCCATCCAGCTCCCTGCCTGTGGCCTGGGAAAGCAGTCAAGGACGGCCCAAAGCTTTGGGACCCTGCACCCGCGTGGGAGACCCAGAAGAGGCTCCTGGCTTCAGATCGGCATAGTATCGGCCGTTGCGCTCACTTGGGGAGTGAATCATTGGACGGAAGATCTTTCTCTCTGTCTCTCCTCTCTGTATATCCACCTTTCCAATAAAAAAATAATAAAAATAAATCTAAAAAAAAAAATTTAAGAACCAAACTTTACTTGCCTGGAAGAAATCCTCAAACAAAAGAAATTAGTCCAGTAAATATTTCCTTCAACCAAAATATACATATGCTGAAATCTACCCCCCAAAATGTAAAGGAATAATGTCCCTGGTGATTTTAAATCTGTCAATTTTAGGGCTGGTGGTATGCCAGATAAAGCCACTGCCTTTAACATTGGCATTCCATGTGAGCGCCACTTCAAAGCCCAGCTGCTTCACTCCTTAGCCACGTCCCTGCAAACAGCCTGGGAAAGCTATGGAAGACGGCTTGATGTTCCTACCCACGTGGGAGACCTGGATGGGAACCAGGCTGGAGACTTGAGTCTGGGCCAGCACCGCCTGATGCTGCCATCTACGGAGAGAGCCAGCCAAGACGAGACTTTTCTCCGTCTCTTACTCTCTCTTTCCTTGTAACTCTGTGGTCAATAACTAATGAATCTCACATTTTAATTTAGAGCGTTACATTCAGAAAAACTATTCTGAAAATAGCTAAAACAAACAAAAAACTTTCTTACAATAGTAATTGTATCAGGGTAGCTAAAGTAATAAAGTGATATTTACTAACCAGAGATCTAAATTTTTGATTCAGTTTTTATCAAAAGCCACTCAAAAAATATTCAGGAAAACTTACCTTCATCTGAACCATCTTTCGCAATAATGAGATTCTGATAAGTCCGTTGGCTTTTATCATTAGATGGCTGAACAAAAGCCTAGTTGCAAATGCATTTCAAAAGAGAAGATTAAAGTCAGCAAAAACACAAACAAAAATTAGATTCCTTAAAGCCCAAAGTTATCAATTCTCATTAGTGATAATTCTGCCTCTATCGCAAATATTTGAGTTTTAAAAATGGAAAAATATCTTGGACCAGCATTTCAACCTTCCAACACTTAATTTTTCAGTTCTGCATTTATTCCATACTTTTGAGGCATAATTTCTTAAATTTAATGTGAAGGAACCTTATTCCTTAATTTAAAACACAAAGAATGGCTTCTAGTGGTACAGCTGTCTAACAGATTATTTAGAATTTATAGAACAAATATGAAAACCATAAGCAGCTCTTACAGTAGTGAGTAGCGTCTGCTTTGACGTCACATGGATAAGATGCAAGTTGCCACTTCTTTCCCCAACCAGGAGAAATTTTCCTTCTTGACACAGGCCAACTACATCCACTTCCGTTTCTGAAAATTTCAAATTAAAGTTATGTTTCCTTTGAGAATGCTGACTGTCAATAAAAAAAAAAAAGCAACAAAAATCTTGGCTTTACAAAGTAAACGGTTTAAGCTGCTTCTAAATATCTCAGAAAAGTTACACTAAAAATGAAAAAGAATACACTGACTTGTATTCAGTCAGCAAATATTCCTTTGGGCCTTTTACGCGATAAGCATGGATACAGGCCCCTAAGGTTATCTAAGGACAGAAACAAACAGCCTCACCATCACACTTCAAGTTCTAAAACAAAAATAGATGTTACACAATTAGCATAATAAACACAACATGTGCAGAAGGGGATAAGTGTGTGCAGAAAAGAGAACAAAGTTAGCAGTGATGCTTAGGGTGGCCAGGAAGGCCTGGAGCTGAGCCAGAGCAGAGCCTTCTGAAGCCAGGCTCGGCTCCAGCAGCGCCAGGCCTGCTGCACTGAGCTGAGCGGCCATCAGCCAAGGTGACCCACATGGAAGCAGAGGGGAGCGACCGAGACAAAGCAATCACAGGAAGCAGCCTGTGGACTGAAATGATTGGGCAGCAATACCGTCACGCAGCAGTAGCACAGGTCAAACCCATCCGCTACTTCCTGGCTGAAAATTGTCAACCCTAGACCCAGCGTGGCAGCCCAGCAAGCTATTCCTGCACCCGACAGCACCGGCACCCCGTAAGGGTACCAGTTCGTGTCCTGGTTGCTCCACTTCTGATCTAGTTCTCTGCTTATAATCTAAAAAAAAGAAAAAAGCCGCAGAGGATGGCTCAAGACCTTGGGAGCCCGGGAGGAAGCTCCTGGCGCCCAGCTTTGGATCAGCTCAAGTCTGGCCACTGCGGCAGTCTGGGTAGTGAACCAGTGGATGGAAGACCTTCTCTCTGTCTCTCCTCTTCTCTCTGTAAAACCTTCCTTTCAAACCAAAAACAAATAAATCTTTAAAAAAGAGAGAGAAAGCTAGTTTTAACACAATCTGATTGTCCATTAGGTCCAGATCTATATGGGCTTAACTCAAATCCTTTAAACCGCTGAAGAATCAATTACTAAGTAATTTCAAGATTGTCACAGAACTATGCATGCTACAAGTATTCAAACATGCAAATTTGATAACATTCAAAATGTTATCAATTGAAATTATATACAAGAATCAGGAACATGAACTCAAATGTTCAACATCCTGACTCAAAAATTTGCAAGTAAACTACATTACTGCTTGCCGTACAGGTCTCTCCTCGGACACACTGACAGTACCATTCCTCCAAGTATTCTCTGACTCTAGAGGCCAACCTAAAAAGATACCTTTCCTTTTTCCTGAAATTCATCTAATTTTGATTTTTGCAAACAACAGAGTAAGGAAAAGCAACGCAGAATTTGACAGTAAAATATCTGATACCCAGTTTATTTTATTTCAACACATCAGACTCACCAAATATGAGATGCAATTGAAAGGATCTACAGACACTGTCAAGCAGTATCACCGACTGGTCAGCTACAATAATAAACCCATCATTTAAGCTGCAAGCTTGTATCTTTGGATTTAGTGAAGGCTGCAGTGGAAAAAAAAAACAGGATTAAGATGAGACCATTTTCCATAAGTTTAATAAAGACTAAAGTTTCAGTACCCTGGGCGTGTAGGAGGGGGCACCCTGGTGAACCGATGGCCGGAGAGGGACGGAAGATCTTCCTCTCTGTCTGTCCTCCTCTGTATAACTGCCTTTCCAATAATAAAAAAAAAATCTTTCAAAAAAAAAAACCAAAAAACAAATACATCTTTAAAAAATGGATTTATTAAAGTTTAGTTTTAGAAATACTGTGGGGTGGGTGGGAAACCAGGTGGGGCTTCTCCCTCAATATCCCCCTTTACCTCAGATACATGAAGGAAACAATATGGAAATAATAGTCTTACCCACTTTCCTGTAGCCCTTGACCCTTTTTACCCAAATTAACTATGTAAAGATTGTCCAAAATAAATTAAAAAAAAATTTTAAAAGAAACAAACGAAAAAACAAAAAAAATACTGATCCTGGGGCCCGACACGGTAGCTTAGCATCTAAAATCCTAGCTTTGCACGCACTGGGATGTCATATGGGTGCCAGTTCATGTTCGGTGTCCCCACTACCCAGCCAGCTTCCTGTTTGTGGCCTGGGAAAGCAGTCCAGGATGCCCCAAAGCCTTGGGACCCGCACCCATGTGGGAGACCCTGAAGAGATTCCTGGCTCCTGGCTTCAGATTGGCTCAGCTATGGCCCTTGTGGCCACCTGGGAAATAAATCAGCCGACATAAAATTATCTTTGTGTATCTGACTTTCCAATAAAAATAAAATAAATCTTATAGAAAAAAAAAAAAGAAATGCTGATCGTGAGGGGATATGCATTCACGTGGGAAGTACACATTCAGTCACACGTCACCGGCCCGAGGTCGAGCAGGTCAGGAAGAACGGCGCGGGCAGCGTCCTCATTACCTTTTCGGAGGAGATCTTCACCAGCAAATCGACTTGATATAAAGCAGTCCCGTGCTCCTTCCGGGACCCCGTGGTCAGGCAGCCATTTCCTGTGTCGTCACTGCTCAGGAGCTCCACGTCCTTCCACATGTCTGAGACTGTCGCCCCAGGCCGGCGAGCGCAGCCTTCTCTGCACAGCAAAAGGGGAGGCCTAATGACCCTGCCGCACACAGAGCTCAAAGGCAACATCACAGACGCTGACACTCACACAGACTTCTCATTCACTCCATGATCACTAGACACGCTGGGCCATCCCAGGACTTGGGAGTTAGGATTACAGCCGGATAAAAACATAGCGTGCTCCAGGAAACACGCAAACCAACAACTCCAGTCCCACCAATGTACTCTCAGTTCAACAGCTGGAAACCATGTCAAGTTCTCATGTGAAAAATGAAACTTTAAGATAACTAAAAAACATAGGTGCTTAAGTTCAACTTGTTTTCATTCATAAGAGAACAAATTTCACCTGCTTCATAGATACAGCTTTTTAACATGTATTTGACAGGTACAGTGACAGACATGGATCTTCCATCTGTTTGGTTTGCACCCCCAGCGGCCACACAGGCCAGGGCTGGGACAGGCACTCCAACAGGGTCCCCTCTATGGAGGCAGTGGCCCCAGGACTTGGGCCGTCGACTACTGCTTCCCCAGGCACGTCAGCAGGGGGTCAGGTCGGGAGCTGCAGGAACTGGCCCCCATGTAGGATGGAATGCCACTATCGCAGGCAACAGCGTAACCCACGCACAGTGCTGGCCTCCAATCCAGCTGTTTTTGGCTTCATAAATGGTGAGTCCGGATGATCTAAGAACAACACCCATTAACGCTCTTACAGTATCATTGTACAATAAATAAAAATGATACTGAAAGAGAAAAAAAGCTGGATGAGGGGCTGGCACAATGGCTCAGCAGGCTAATGTTTTGCCTGCAAGCAGCACTGACATCCCATGTGGGTACCGGTTCAAGTCCCCGCTGCTCTATTTGTAATCCAGGTTTCTGCTTGTACCCTGAGAAAGTCTTGGCACTCTGTACTCAGACGGCTCTTGACTTCAGTCGGCTCAGTTCCGGCCATTGTGGCCACTTGGGGAGTGAACCAGTAGATGAAAGATCTGTCTCTCCTCTCCGTAAAATCTGACTTTCCAATAAAACTAAATCTCAAAAAAAAAAAAAAGCCTGGTGGGGAACAATTTCCGAATAATTCCACTTGCTTTGAGGCTTTTTAGAACAGAATGTTGGAAATGCAGGGCAGGTGCAGGCATCAGGAAGAACGCGATCTGATGTGGTGAGCCGGGACCTGTGAGCCGCTCAGGGCTCACCCTCACGGGCTGATCTCACCATCCGTGGAAGCAGGGGACGTTTGGGAGCCTGGGGTGACAGAAGTGGTGTTGGGATGGGGGCGGGAGCCAAGGCTGACACAGCGAGGAGCCCTGTCACCTCCACACACCCGTCACTCCATCAGCACGTGTGTCCCGAAAGGCCCCGGCGGCTGACTGCGTTACAAGGAGGACCAGGGAAGGCGAGCAAGGAGACGTGACGCTGCCCTCCTGGGTAAGAGGGAAGGAGGGAATCGCCGGCACCTGTGGCGGGAGCCGGACGACCGCTAAGAGGAGGTACTAAGCACTCAGTACAGTGCGCCCGTGCGGGGCGGAAGGGGGTCTCCCCAGGACCTGCCTAGGACGATCTCAGACGCGCAGGCGGAGCAGCGGGGTGCAAAGCCTCGGGGCCCCGGAAAGGCAGCTGGGGCGGTGCGGGAGAGGCTGACTTTGACTCCCGGCTTTCTCCTCCGCGCGAGCCTGGGGTGGGGGCTCCGGGCGACGCGGCCTGCCCTCCCCTCGGCCCTACGCCGCTCCCGCGGGCGTCCAGGCGGACACACCCCTCCACTCGGGCGGGAGCCGCTGCCGCTTGGCCCCGCACCCGCCCAACACCTCAGGGGAGGACGCCCTCCGGCCTCACCTGCGACGGAAAGCCCTAAACGGGAACACGCAAATAATCCAATCTGGCTCCTCACTCAACACAACCGCCCCTAAGCTCTTCAGCTTCCATCCCACACGTTTAAATTGGCGGGAGAAAGGCGAGCCCAACCCCCTGCTAACGGTGGCCGCAGCGGGCCAAGCCGCCTTCAGACTCGAACGCGGAAGTCGCCCCGCCCTAACTAGCGCTTGGAGTCGCCTCGCGTCGCTGCGTCCCGACGCCGACGTCTTCCGCCCTGCCCTTACTTGCCGCTTTCGGAAGGGCAACCAATCACCGGCTCAGGCCGCGTTACTATAGAGACTCCTGTCCCACCCCTTTTCCTCCCAGCAGGCTGCGCGGCGCGCTGGGCCTCAGAGCCTTTGTGCCATCCGGGTCTCTTGCACGAACGATTCAGTCCGTGTCGAAGCTTCGGAGCTGTCGGGACTGTTGCGAGAGGAGAGTGGCGGCGCCGCGCTAGCGGCCAGGACTCCAGACCATGGCGGTAAGTGCCGAATCCACCGAGACGACGGGGGTTGCCTTCCTGGCCGTCGGCCACCAGTGGACGAACGGCTGCCACAGCTGTGGTCCGCCCGTGTGTGTGGACAAAATGGCGCCGCGGCTGCCTTTGCGCCGCCATCATGGCTGCTGGCTGTCGGGAGGGGGGATGAAGGCGGTGTCGCTGGGGGTGGGGAGCCCAGGGAGTGCCTGCTGCTGTGGGGTTGTTTTTTCTTTTCCAGAACTTTCCTCTTGTCTCTGGCCCAGGGGGTTCTTTTCGGCTCCGTGCCTGGCCTTCTGTGTAGCTTTCTTTCCATGACGAGCAGGTGCTTTGAAGTTTTTTTCCCGTGGCTTGCGAATTGGCGGTGCAGAACGGTTGGGGACGGGAGGAGAGGCCTGGAGGGTTTGGAGAGAGGGCCGCTCTGTTTTTGTTTGTGTTTGGGGTTGCATAATCCCGACGGGTGCAGGTCCCGTTTCTGGGGAGTTTGAGAGAACCCGCCCTTGGAGGATTCCTCCAGAACCGACCGTGGTTCTGATAGGTCGAGGGGGTCGCGGTGACCTAGTTTTTGTTTTGTTTTATTTTTTAGTTGTCCTTAAAAGTGTTAAGCGTCCTGGAGCGTCTGGTTTGTTCTCTGCCCGCCTCGTAACAATACTTTGTAGTGTGCGTCTTGGGTTCCAGCGTTCTGGAAGTGAGGTTGATTGTAGCGCTGGTTCCCACAGTGCCTGGTGCAGTACCAAGGCGGTCCCTGGAGAGGCGGCCCAGTACCAGTTCTCGCCTCCGTCGCACTGGAATTAGATTCCTATCCTGTGTTTGAATCGTTACTAGACTTTTCAACAAGATGTGGCTTCTTACAGAGCTGCTGCTAGAATGAGAGATGATTTGTCAGCATTGATATACATAGGTTTCTGTTAAAAGAACGCTAAAACGTTTTTAGAACAATATTAATATTCAGCTAGTTTTGCGATGTCTGGATATTTCCATTGTGCTCCTGTGACATACTCTGAGGGAGGTAAAAGAAAAATTTGCGGGCCCATATAGATGGCCACCTACCTCATTTCAGGCTTTTTTTTTTTGCATTATTGGTTCACAGTTGGAAATGGCTCTTTGCTTGTTGTAAACCCCTGCCTCAAGGGAACTTCTTTAACGCTGGGCTCTGGTTTTAAACATGGTGTTAGATTCGTGATTGGATCGAATCAACTTCTGTCTACGGCCATACCACCCTGAACGCACCCGATCTCGTCTGATCTCGGAAGCTAAGCAGGGTCGGGCCTGGTTAGTACTTGGATGGGATCGAATCAACTTCTGCACCAAGTGCTGGCTTTTTCATAAGAACTTGTGTTCAGCCAGTTTAGTGCTGGTAGCTTTCTGTGAGATTGAATGTAACAGACCGCTAGTTCTGCTAATGTTGTCTGTTCAGCCAGGAAGTGTTCTGAGAGAAGAGGAAAGATGAATTCAGGCACTTGTATACATGCTGTGAGCTGTATGAACCCTTATCACGTAGCCGACTGGTCTGAAGTAGCCTTGGGTGTAGTGGTGAGAACATGGATGGAAGTGTGTGGCCAGCCGGTGTTGCTGGATCTTGGCTGTGAAATGCGAGTTTGGGATGAAAGTCTGAGCCACAGAAAGTTAGGGTTGCAGAAGTCACCTGTGTCCTGAAGGGTGCTGGTGTGAACAGTGCCCTGTGGTTAGGGCCTGCTCTGCACCGCGTGGTTCTTAGACCCTGGCTGGCAGTTTGCCCCACGTGTCTGTCCAGCTCAACAGCAGCTTCTGCCTTTTTCATCCTCTGTTCCTGGGATCTACATGTGGGCACATTGTTAGCCCTTGGGCAGTACAGGTTGAAAAACTACAAAATCTTGTCATTAATAGCTCCCATACACATGCCTTGGTCCTCCCTCTCTGGGCTAATCTTGCTTTGGAAAAGAGGTCTTTAACATGATCCCTTCTGCGGAAGAATGTGGCGATTCCCTAGTTATCCAATCCAGATTTTTCCAGATGTCCTAAGGGAAATGAGTGAGCTTTTCTTCTAAGTGCCAGATGGTGAATATTTTTGGCTTTATGAGCCACATGCTTTTCCTTCATTTTCTTTTTGTTGTTTGTTTTTACCACCTTTCTTTAAAAATAAGGGAACTGCTGTTAGCTCGAGGGCCTCTTATTTATTTTTTAACTTTGATGGAAGGTACTGTTATCCTGCTTGTCTTTCCGTGTTGCCTTGTCTGGCCGGTGGCTCGCCAGTGTGCTTTCAACACCGGCTGAAGCTGCTCTGGCTCCTTTTATCAAATCCGTCTCAGAAACTTTCAGCTCTCAGTTTGGTTTTGAATTTTTTTTTTTTTTTTTTTTTTGCTTGCTTGTTTGCTTGAGAGACAGAGGTAGAGAGGAGGAGATCCTCCGTCCGATGGTTCCCTTCCCCTGGGGCTGCCGCAGCTGGGCTGGCTGCCGCTGGAGGGGCAGGGGTCTCAGGACTTAGGCAGTCTTGCTGCCTTCCCCCTCCACCACCCCCACTAGTGGAGCTGACCCCGAAGTGGAGCAGCCAAGACTTGAATGCATTGCCCGCGTATGCGGCAGTGCAGGTGGCTGCCCAGCCCATCATAGCACAGCCTTGCCATTTGTAATGTGGACCACATGGTTTGGCAGAGTCTCAAAAGTGTTTTAAATGAAAATTAGCACTCATCTCTTCCTCGAACATCTGTTTATTTTGGAAGATTTGTTTATTTGAAGGCAAAGTGATAGGAAGAGAGAGATCTTTCATCGCTGATCATTTCCCAAGTGCCTACAACAGCTGGGGTTAACGCAAGCCAGACTCTGGTTCCCTGTCTGGTGGGCCATATCTCCTGCCTTGCAGTCAGCGGGCAGCTGGGTGGGAGCTGAGGGTTTCTGTACTGAGTGCTGGGTTGCAGGAAGGCAAGTGGTTCCTTTCCGTCCTCGACTAGAAAGCAACTAGTATTTAGATGAAGAGACATCAGCTTTGGGTCATTCGGGTCTCTGAGACAGGGTTGTAAGTTTCTATATAATATTTTAAATGTTTTGAAACAAACTATTTTTATAGCTCACAGCCATTTCAGGAACAGTGTGGCTGTTTTGCCATGATACTATGCTGAGGGGTATTTCATGAAAAAAGGTTTGTGAAAGATTGGGTTCGCCCTTAGGTAGGTGTTCTCTCTCTCTCTCTCTCTCTCTCTCTCTCTCATTTTAAGGATTTATTTACTTTACTCGAAAATCAATTTGAGAGAGAGCTTTGAACCACTGATTTGCTCCCCAGATGTCACAACAGCAGAGCTGTGCAGATCAGAAGCTTCTTGTAAGTCTCCCATGTGGTTGCAGGAACCCACGGCCTTGGGACATGAACCGGCACCCTTTGGGGGTGCCAGTGCTGTGGGGGGTGGCCAGCTGGCTCTGCCATGGCCAGCCCCACCTCTTCAGTCTGCAGTACTCTGAAAAGTTTTCAGCCTTCACCCTGTATTTCCTTTTTGAGGGAGGGAGGTATGTGGTTAAGAGCTGGGAAGATTGGCCACATCAAGTTCACAGACCTGAAAATGAATGTATTTTTACTGCTTGAATATTTATTGAAAATACATGGTGTCCATGGCCCAGTTTGTTGTAAAATTTATAAAAGATAATGAATAGAAAATTAAAGATAGGGTTAATTGTTTCTTCTTGATGTCTGGTGAGTCGTTTTGTAGTAGTTCAGACCTGTTAATGTACAGCTTACATTTAAGTACTTGGGAATCAACTGTTCATTTTTTAAGTGTAATTTGCAACTCATCATTTTTCTTTGAATTTCTAGGCTAGTGATACAGAACGAGATGGACTAGCCCCAGAAAAGACGTCCCCAGATAGAGACAAGAAGAAAGAACAGTCCGATGTCTCTCTTTCACCTAGAACCTCAAAACATCACTATTCAAGATCGCGGTCAAGGTCACGGGAAAGGAGGCGCAAGTCAGGTATGAGTCCTTGGAGGTGAAGAAAGCTGTCGGAGTTTGTGAGGCGTGTTAAACAGATTCGCTTCTTTAGCGTTAGTGTCCTTCCCGGCTCACAAGTGGCTGGTGGAGCTATATTGGTGATTCTTCTGCTGAAGGTTCGAGTTGTGAGAAATGAAGCTGCTAGTTAATATAGAGATTTTATAGCCTTCCAAAAGCAAAAGTGTGCCCAAACGTGGCCCACAGCAACTGTGAATCCCAAAGGTGTTTAAAATTTTAATTGTTGACAAAATAGTAATACTAAGTAGCACTCCAGACCATAATTGACACATTGTGAACTGACTTGAGCCCCGGGAGGCGTGGGAAGCAGCTATTTCAGAGGTTTAGTTTCCTCTGGCTGGCTGCAGGTGGCAGACAGGAACTTGTAAGAACACCTGCCTCTAACCACTAGGCCTGCGCTTGACCTTGTGTGGCTTCTTAGGTGCTAGAAAAGTTCCAAGTGCTCTGTTTTTTTTAAATTTCTTTTTTATTCAAAAGAGAGCAAACTGAGAAAACAGGCTTTACTGGTTTTAATTCAACATTGCTGTTTTTTAAATGAAGTTGAATAGGAAGTCAAGTAGTACTGAGGGGGAAAGGAGCAAGACCTGGACTTGGTTGACTGTTCTGTCCTACAGATTGTTCTCTACCAAGCAGCTTTGATGGTTTCCATTTTTGTCATTTATCTTTAATATAAGCCTCTGGGTTTGCTGTGGGCTCAACTACCAAAAATCTGTAAAATTTGCAAAAAACTGCCTGTGTTTTTAGTTGTATTCTGGTTTGACTGAGCTAGGTGTGCGGTATGAATGTAGGAGGATAATCCTGTCCCTGCGTGTGGTTAGTGAACGATGCACTGCACACGCGCTCGGCCAGGTTGAATCAGACACTGTTTATACGGCCTGCAGAGTGAGCCGTCTTTGTTTATGGTATATTTTTCTGTACGTTCACAGACAATGAAGGAAGAAAACATAGGAGCCGGAGCAGGAGCAAAGAGGTAATTAACACTTTAGTGAATAGGCATTTTGAAATACTTGTGAAGTGTCTGGTAGAAATGTTTGTGTGAATATAAGCTTTGCCAAGGTAAGTTCCAAGACTTGATACTTGAAGGTTAATTGGGTTAGAAAATAAGCATGATTTGGCTTCACCATTTCTCAAGAAGATAGTTGTTTGTATGAAAAATACTTCAAAAACTATTAACTTTATGATATTGTGAAAATATTCACAACAGTTTCATTGAAGAATATACTTGGTTTTTTGAGGCCTGTCACACAGAGCTTCCATTAACCTGAGGTCCCGAGTCTCCTCACCTGGCAGCTGCTCAGGACTGGAACTAGCCATTGTCTCTCAAGTGGCAGTCCTCTGGGTGTCCGGGGGCTAATTTTCCTTTGTGAAAAACTGCAAGAGCTCTCTTCTTCCGTAAACTAGTATGATACCCCAGTAGGAATACTGAATTTTGAAATAAAGGCTTGAGTGAGGACAGCTGGAAAGATGGCATTGACGGCAAAGCCAGGCAGCAGCTCTGGCAGCTCACGCCCCAGAAGACGCGCCGAGCCCTAGAGAAGAACAAACATGCAGACAGGGAGGAGAGCCAGTGGGGGCTGGGCCGGGGACTCCCGAGACAAGGGGCCAGGGCCTTCACCTCCTCCCCTAATGGAAGCTCTGTTGAAGTTTTAATTTAGGAGAGTTTTTGTGAAAATGACTATTTTGTTTAGCTCACATGATAACATTTCTATAATAAATCATACTCAGCGTGCTAATGCGCGAAGAGACTGAACTGAAGACGCTGCAGACTCAGATAGCAAAATAATAAGCCTACTTCATGATAAGGTAACTATTAGTCATTCAAACTCCTATTTCCCTTAAAATATATCTTAAATCAGTTAAGGGTTTTAAATGTTTTCTTTTTTTTAATTACTAGTGATGTTATGTTTGGAAAACTCATTTGAAATAAAACTAAACCTTTACAAGTTTTAACACTTAAAGTTTTTCAGCTTGCCACTATATGGCATACATGGTCAAGAAAATTTTCTATTCTAAGCTCAGAGAACTGGCAATGAAACTAAAATTTAGCTGTGTCTCCAGGTCTCTTATTTTTCAATATAGTAAATTACATACATACTGTGATCATTTTCCAGTATATCATCATGCATGTTTCAAAATAATTGGCTAAGTTTTTTTGTTTTATTTTTGTTTAAGTTAATCTTGAATAAGAAGAATTAGTACCGTGACTTATTTGGGGAGACACGCATCCTGTTGTGGAGAGGCGGGACTGGGGGCGTCAGAAGAATGTGGGGTGTCGAGGTCCAGCTCGCCTACTCATAGCATCTTAGTTCAATTATGTGTAAGAATGAAGCAGTTAGAGCATATGGATTCCCTTCCAGGTTTAAATTTTAGCAATCCTCAGATGTCCAGGACTTGGATGCTTTAATTACACAATGGATCTGACCCATCTTAATGTGGGGGAGTACACTGCTTACCATTTCTGACTTGGGTGTGAGTGGCATGATGGCAACGATCATACAGATCATTTCCGCCCAGTCCCTAAGTACATATGCTGTACCAACCTTGATGTTCTTCCAGAGGATGTTCTGTGTGATGGCATAGGGGTTGGCTATGTAGTCACTATTTTTGGTTCTGATCTTCTACCCCTAGGTACATGAAGTGTAATAGACCTAAGTCTGTTAGGAAATCAGAAGAGGATGAGTAATTGATTTATAGTTGAGATCTTGGGAGAACAAAGTGCAGGCGTGTCTTCTAGACAGGATGTAGGCCGTGTGGCTGCAAAGGAGACACTGAAATTCAGCACAATTTGAAATTGCAGGAAATGCTAATATTTCATAAAATTAGTTGCTAGCTGCCTACTTTAAGGTGGTTTTTTTTTCTGATGCATTTCTTATTATGTTGTATTTACTATTTAAAATTTATTATGTACTGTGGATTTAGAAGTTGATGTATATATGTGGTCTGTATTTTAGGTAAATATCAGGGAGTCTATTGGTTTTTTCTTTTTTAATATCAGCATTGAAAGTCATTGTTTATGGTAATTGAATATTTTTGGGAGGATTCTTACGGGTGTTTATGAAGAAAAATAAGATTAATATTTGCATTCTGCATCATTTGGGTCAAGTGAAACTAGATCCTTTTTATTTACCACACACTCCTAAGGTTACTAATGTTGCATCACAGCATTTTTGTCTCCTGATACCCAAACTAACTCTTTTTGTTGCACTATTTTCCTGAAAGAACCAACTTCTTCTTAAAACAGGGAAGAAGACAGGAGTCCAAAGAGAAATCCTCTAAGAGACACAAGTCTGAGGAGCACATGGACAAAGAGCATTCCTCTGAGAAAGGGAGGGAGCGGCTCAACTCGTCCGAAAACGGGGAGGACAGGCACAGGCGGAAGGAGAGGAAGCCTTCGAGAGGAAGGAGTCACTCCAGGTCCAGGTCACGTGAAAGGTAAACACGAGTGAAGGCACTTAACAGGCTCACTAACTGAGCATCACCCCAGAAACATTTATAAGCAAGTGCCTACTATGTGCTGATTTGATCTGTTTGCACACAGATAGTTGAAATGTTTTGCTTTCTGAAAACAGAAAGGGAAAGAGAATGCCATCTTGCATCGGCTGGTTGACTCCTGAGGGAGCCGCAAAGAACAGATGTAGGCCAGCCATCTGCCACTACTTTCTGGATCAGACATAGGGCACCCAGGGCTCCAACTGGTGCCCATAATGATGCCAGCCTCACATGCAGAGGCTTAGTTGTAATTGCTATGCCACAGCACCAGCCCCCACTAAATAGTGCTTTCCTGTCCTGTTCTAGAATGCTTACTTCTAAACTGTGTTTTTTTGTTTGGTTGTAACACAAATGTTATGAGTGAGAAGATGGATCATGCTGCAGATTGGTGCGGACTATGCTAAGAAGGCGTGGTGTTTATTTGAACAATTCTCTTGGTCACGTTTTTTAATAGATGCTGCAGCAGATAAGAGTTTCAGCTTTATGAAAGCCTTGGGATGGGAGCCAGCTCCATGGTCAGGAGGCAAGGCCACCTCCTGTAGTGGCAGCAGCTATATTGTCAATCTAGCTCCCTGCTAATGGCAAGGGAAGGCATCAGAGCATGGACCTCCAAGGCCTGGGCCCCTCCACCCATGAGGGAATCCCAAAAGAAGCTCCTGCCTCCCGTCTTTGGATTGGTACAATTCCACTAGTCGTAGCAATTTGGGAAGTGAACAAGCTTTTTGGAAGCTCTGTGTCTGCCCTTCCAATAAAAATAAATGAATCTTTAAAAAAAAAAAAAAAAACTTTGGGGACTGCTGTGGTAGCCTAATGGCTAAAGTCCTCACCTTGAATGCACTGGGATCCCAGTTCCCAGATATCTAACTCCTGGCGTGTGGCCTGGGAAAACAGTAAGCAGTAGAGGACCACCCAAAAAGCCTGGAGACCCTGCACCCATGTGGGAGACCCTGAAGAGGCTCCTGGCTCCAGCCGTTGCAGCCGCTTGGGGAGTGACTCAGTGGATGGAAGATCTTCCTCTCTGTATCTGCATCTGCCTTTCCAACAAAAATAAATATTTTTTTTTTTGTAAGTGCTTTGGGAAGATGTAGGCTTTACCAGGCAATCCCCCCCCCTTTTTTTTTTTCTTAATGTATTTGGAGAGACAGAGTGCTGATTTTCTGATTGACTTCATCTGATGCCTGAAATGACCTGCATGTAGAGTTGAGAGCTAGGAGCCAAGATCTGAAGTCAGGTCTGCTATGGCAGTTACAGAAACCCAAGACTTTCGCTGTCAGCTTTGCCTCCTACGGCCTGCATGAGCAGGAAGCTGGAGTAAGGAGGGACGCGGGTCCAGCCCCGGCCCTCCACCATAGCGTGCCTGTGTCCTCAGCAAGGCGAAGTTGGATTCAGAGGCTTTGACCACTTTCCACACGTGAGAGCTCTGCTGTGTACTGTAGAAAGTAACAGCTGAAAGAGCAGAGGGCTCCTGCTGTAGCGCAACGGTTCAGGCGTGTCCTGCAGTGTTGATATGCCACGTGGGCATCAGTGCTGCCCACTTCTGATCTAGCTCCCTGCTGATGCGGCTGGGAAAGCAGCAGAGGACATGGGAGCCTCCTGGCTGCTGGCTTCAGCCTGACCCAGCCCTGGCCATTTCAGCCATTTGGGAAGTGAACCCAGAGAACGGAGAACTGTGTCTCCCAGGTACGCGCTTTGTAACTCAAATAAACAAGACCTTTCTTAAAGGAATGGGTCAAAGTCCATTTTTCGGTTAGGAGTCCTTGGAAAGTTTGAATTATCCTTTCTGTAAACAATGCAGAGTAGTTTTTATCTTGGTTGCATTGCTGTAAATAAATTTTGAGGTGAATAATTAGAGAAACAGAACTGTGAGAACTAATTTGTGCCCTTTAATTTCAGGCGCCATCGTAGTAGAAGCAGGGAGAGAAAGAAGTCTCGATCCAGAAGTAGGGAACGGAAGAAATCAAGATCTAGAAGCAGAGACAGGAAGAAGTCGCGATCCAGAAGCAGGGAAAGAAAGCGACGGGTCAGGTCGCGCTCACGTTCCCGGTCAAGACACCGGCACAGGACTCGGAGCCGGAGCAGGAGCCGGAGCCGGAGCCGGTAGGTGCCCGTCACCTTGAGTGACATCTGTCAATCCCACTGTAGAACCTGTTCATCTTTAGTCAGATGGTGTACGTTGTGAATTACTGTTTTTTACTGCATTTTGTAAGGAGTTTAAGTGACGTTGGATAACTAAGAAGTCACAAATGTAGATGCTGGGTGCCAGGGTCGCAGTGTGCTCGCACCTCGTACTGCCAAGATGTGTGTCATGAGTGGACTAACTTCAGATACAATAGTGTGAAAAAGCAGTTATGTTCTTGAGAGGATGCTGACACTGATTTTTAATGGAAATGCTTTGTAATTTTTTTTTTGCAATCTTTTCACGCTTTATGTGTGTGTTTGCGTTGAGTGGGGGAGAGCTCCATGCACTGGTGCACACCCTCTGCTTGCCCAGGGTGGGAGCCAGGGACACAGTGACCCAAGTCAGCACAGCACAAAGCTGGTCAGGAGTGCTACCAGCCTTGGCTGTCAGGCCCTGCCGTCTCAGCCATTGCTTCCCTGGTGTCTGTCACCACTGGTTTATCCCCTGGCTTCCCGCAGCAGCCAGGACTTGTGCCTGGTGCCTCCCTGGTACACATTAGCAGGAAACTGGCTGGGATGTGGAACCAGCAGCCGACCCAGGGCTTATAGAGGAAAGGGAGAAACAGATCCTCCACCCGATCGTTCTTCCCAAAGTGGCCACAGTGAGCCTGCCAGGGGGCGCTGACTGCCGGGCCTCCTGCTGTCCCGTTGGTTCTGATTTGTACTAGTTACCTCATTCATGGGAAATTAAGTGATTGGACATAAATACGGCATTATGCTCTTCAGCAACTTTGTGGGCAGCATAGGTCATTCTTTTACTGTATTTGAATCCTCATCAGTGCTTTTTAACTGCCAATCCTTTTATTTAAGTTACCTATTTTGTACTAGAAGTTTACAGGTTTTGTTGTGGAATATAATACATTGACTCACAGAAAGCAACTGGTGTAGGAAGCTAATTTTTGCAACATTGTGTATTCTGTGCAAAAGATGGGAAGCATTCACTTTCTCTGCAGTCATTGCTGTAACAGGGATTATATAAATTGGCATTATGTACAACTGTGGGACATGTGCAGTAGGTAGAAAGGGGATTGATGCTTCATATATGCATGATTTTGATTTTTTTATTTAACCAGAGTAAAAGATTAATGTAGATTCTATTCAGTGAAATAATCCCTGCTTGGCAACAGTGAAACATGCATAATATGATTTATTGCAGAGATAGAAAGAAGAGAATTGAGAAACCGAGAAGATTCAGCAGAAGTCTGAGCCGAACTCCCAGCCCACCTCCCTTCCGAGGCAGAAACACAGCCATGGATGCGCAGGAGGCCTTGGCCAGGAGGTAGGGGGGCTGGGCGTGGGAGTGGGGTTGATTTGTTTCTTAACTTTAAGAAGGTGTTACGTGGACAAAGAATGTTGTTAGCGAACACAATCAAAGTTAACTAAATCTGTGACATCTCTCGTATCAAACTTCTAGATTTTAATTCTCAAAACATGTTTACTTCTTTATAAAACTAGATGAGATTGAGATGTGTTCAGGCTCTTAATCTTGCCTTTAAGGTGGCTTTGCCTCCATTTTTTTTCTCAAGACCAAACTTAAACCTTAAGAATTCTGTCAGTGGCTTTTATTTTGAATAAAGTAGGTTTGTACTATAAGCCAGTTTTGTTTGATCTTGCGTATTTTACTACTGAAAGCGTAGCAGAGAACATTATATTTTTTTTACTTTTCTGGCAAGTGGTGGTGGTACTACACAGCAGGACTTTTTCATTGAAATCAACAAAATGATTCCAAGAACTGCCTCGTGGGGCAGGGAGGAAAGCAACCTCATGCGCTTTGGGCAGGTTTCCCAAACATCCTGAACACTGCAATCTTTCAGTCTTACTTGTTTTGGGGTTTTTTTTTTTTTTTTACTCAATTTTATACAAAATACAGTTAAGACAGTGCCACCTGGTGTGCCGCTGCCCTGTGACCCAGCCTGGCAGAAGCTCCAGCTGAACAGCAGCAGCCAAGGTGTGAGCTGACCTTCCTCGCCCCGCCCACCGCGGTGCTGCTGCTTCCAGCGTGCAGGGCTCTTCTCATGCAACCAGTAGTAGCAACTTAAACTGAAAGCAGAATTGTGAAGGAATTCACTACAAAATCTAATCTAACTTAACAGTGAATGGCCTGTTGGGTTCTGACAAGTGCGTGTGACTTTGTTTTAGGCATTGTAAGCCCAAAAGATTTAAGCTTATTCACTTTTCTACTGTTCTGCATTTTTGTTGTTGAAATTTATTAGTAAAATTACTAGCCTGGGAACTATTTTTCACTTTGTGATGTATTATATGGAAAGTTTATATGAAATCCTCTAACTTCACAATACCAAGTCAGTTTCTTCAGTATTTTGATGCAAGAGATCACTTTAAACATTTTCTGCAAGGCAAAGTGACAGAGGTAGAGACAAAAGATCTATCCTGATTTACTTCCCAGAACGGCTGTCACAGCTGGCCTGGACCAGGCTGAAAAGGCAGGAGCCATGAAGTCCATCTAGGGTGCGCATGCCCTTGGACCACCGACCTCTGCCTGTCCAGGCCAGCTGTCAAGAACACCCAGGACTAGCATTGGTGCTCATATTGAATGCATTCTTTGAAGACAGCCATTTGACTTGCTGCATTGCACCCATGTGGGAGACCCTGAAGAGGCTCCTGCCTCCTGGCTTCAGATCAGCTCAACTCTGGCCGCTGCGGCCACTTGGGGAGTGAATCAGCAGAGGGAAGATCTTTTGCTCTGTCTCTCCTCTCTGTATATCTGACTTTCCAATAAAAATAAAATAAATCTCTTTAAAAAAAGATTGGTTAAGTGGAGTACTGTGTAAGAGGGTAGGTTGTGAAGATGTAAAGATAATGACCATTTTTGCATGCATATGATTTTGTTTGTTTAAGATTTATTTTTTTTTTTATCGGAAAGTCAAATATACAGAGAGGAGGAGAGACAGAGAGGAAGATCTTCCGTCCAATGATTCACTCCCTAAGTGAGTGCAACGGCCGATGCTACGCCGATCCGAAGCCAGGATCCAGGAACTTCTTCCGGGTATCCCACATGGGTGCAGGGTCCGAAACCTTTTGGCCATCCTCGACTGCTTTCCCAGGCCACAAGCAGGAGCTGGATGGGAAGTGGAGAAGCTGGGATTAGAACCAGCACCCATATGGGATCCCGGCACGTTCAAGGCGAGGACTTTAGCCACTTGGCCACCGTGCCGGGCCCCATGCATATTGTTAAATTTAATTGTAACATACGATTCATTTTGTTTAGAGGAGAAATTGGTGTTGTGTTTCTAGTTCATTGATAAGGATAAGTTTCTTCAGTGGCTAAAACGTGATGTGATATTGTCCTCTATGGTGCTATAGAGAGTGGCAGTCTTTGCTTGTCCGTTTATATATTCTAATTTTTCTCCCATTTTTTGTGACAGCTACATGTAAAAATTACTCAGTTAACTACTCAATTCAAAAATGCTTAAACCAGCGCAGTATTTAAACCATTCTTTAGGAGCTACCTTTTTTCTTATGCATATAAATAGCAGTTGGGGGAGGTTTTATTCAACATTGTGACATAATGCGTTTTGTCCCTGTGCTTACATAAAGGTATATGTTGATTTCATTTTTGTTAATTGTCTTTAACAGGTTGGAAAGGGCAAAGAAATTACAAGAACAGCGAGAAAAGGAAATGGTGGAAAAACAGAAGCAACAGGAAATTGCTGCAGGTATCTCCCCGGGAAGTGCAGGAGGAAAGGCAGCTGTGCTGGCCGCCGGGGCACCACGTAAACCTGTGCCTTCCTGCCTGGTTCTGTGTGCAAGTTTTTGTTAACTGCATGCAGGGAATATTTTTGGCAAGTAGGATGCTAACGTTTTGTTCATGCAGTACCTTGGTGCCCGCTGCCAGGTTGTTAAGATAAATAGATTATGTGTATGCTCATCTGCCGAGCACAGTCGCAGGGAGGGAGCGGAGTTGGGAGAGCAGATGTACTGCTCTCTGTTCTCTCCCAAATGCTGCAAGCTCCCGGGCTGGACCCAGGCATGGTGCCTGCCACCATGGCATTGAGCAGGGATGCCACACTTCACCCGCAGCACCACAGTGCTCTCTCTGCCAGCTGTCCATAGCTGCTGGGTTCACTGTCCACTCCTGAGACAACATGAAATCCAGTAGACCACTTCAGCTACAGAGGAGTAACCGGTTAATGTGCTTAATATTTCTGCATGCGTGAGTTCCAGACATCTGGGAATACTCAGTAAATTATAAGGAACCCTAGAAATAGGATACCTTATTGCATTACAGCCAAGAACACCATAGCCTGCTAGTACTGAAACCCTCTTCACCTTTGGAGGGGTTGGAGGTTCGGTTTGGCGGTCAGGGTCGTGCACAGATGCAGTCGGCAGGCGCACACACTGACTGCTCCCTCAGTGCGGATATTGGCCATGCTCCCGCTCAGCTGCTCGGAGGACAGGGCTCCCAAAAACTAGTGGGAAAAACTACATGTGAAAGAAAATAATGAAACTTACCTTTTTATTCTTTTTTTTTTTTTTTTTTTTTTTAATTATGGAGCAATTTCATTGGGAAGAATTCTTTGCAAATTAGAAGGCTTTTCTATATCAATATGTTAAAATGTGTTCGTGGACATTTTTGCTTTGTTTTCAAATCCCTGCCCCTTTCTCCTCAGCGGCTGCTGCAACTGGAGGCTCCGTCCTCAATGTGGCTGCCCTGTTGGCATCAGGAACTCAAGTAACCCCTCAGATAGCGATGGCAGCACAGATGGCAGCCCTGCAGGCCAAAGCGCTGGCGGAGACCGGGATAGCTGTCCCCAGCTACTACAACCCAGCGGCCGTGAACCCCATGAAGTTTGCCGAACAAGAAAAAAAAAGGAAAATGCTTTGGCAAGGCAAGAAAGAAGGGGTAAGTTCTGTTATTGCCTTATTTTAGCATTCTGACTAGCAGTTAGCTCAGGGAGTTTGGACTTTCTCTGACCTTGCTTGAATGCTGTAATAATGCATCATTAATGTTGGAATACAACATCTAAAGTAACTTCGTCTTAAATATTTTCTAAAACAAATATGAAATACTTTGGCTTCATGACTTCATAATATGTAGTCTTAAAGTAATTATAAATTCCAAGAGGGTTGTAATTTTTTTTAATTGAAATATTATGGCAAATATTCAGATCATTTAAAAATTGTTAAATTGTATAAATTAACTTCATTATTCCTTAACAGGATAGATCCCAATCTGCTGAAATATGGGAAAAACTGAATTTTGGGAACAAGGACCAAAATGTCAAATTTAGGAAATTAATGGGTATTAAGGTGAGTTAAATTTTGTGTTAACATTCATATGAATTTTCACATATTAGTTTTGAACCTTAAAACATTTGAGTGGTGAGCTCTAGGTATTTTTGTGGTTTTCTCTTTATATTCCCCAGATTAATCCACAGTTTAAACCTAGAGTCATCACTGACAATAGATTGTTCACTCTAAATTAAAATATTTGTCAGATCTTACTGACTTTAGTTTTAGAGTTTGCTCTCTCTTCAGTGCTTGCAGGGAGGAGTTTTCTTGGGAAGTGTCTGGCATTCTGAGCTGTAGAGGCACAGCACGGACAGGCTGGCCAGGCTGGCAGAGACGCAGACCCGTGAACTCGGAGGGCTTGGGTTTTCCTCAAGTGTGTGGCTTCATTGGAGCTGCACTAAGCTGGCTCCATTCTGGGACGTGTCACCTTTGTGCTTGCGATTATCCTTGCTCGTAGTGTTCACTTGGCTGCCTCTATCATTTTATTTTATTTTGTTTTTGTTTTTCTGGAAAGACAGCTCTACAAAGAAGGAGAGATAAATACCTTCCATCAGCTGGTTTGCTTTTCCAAATAGTTAAAATGGCCAGAGCCTTAGCCAATCCAAAACCTGGAGCTGCTGCTGCTCCCCTGCGCAAGTGCAGGATTCCAAGGATTTGGACCATCCTCAACTGCTTTTCCAGGGCCCAGCAGGGAGCTGGATGGGAAGTGGACCATTTAAGGCACAAGCCCGCATCCATATGGGATTCTGGCACTTGCAGGGGAGGAATAGCCAATTGAGCTCGCACTCTGGGCCCCTCTGTAGTCTTTACTGGTGGGGTAGGTGCCTCTTGTTTAAAAAGAGCAAGCAGGCCATGCACAATAGCCTAGTGACCAGATCCTTGCCTTGTGTGTGACAGGATCCCATTTGGGTTCCCGTTCATCTTCGGCTGCTCCAGCTCCTTGCTTGTGGTCTGGAAAGCAAAGACAGACCAAAGCCTTAAGACCCTGCACCCATGTGAGAGACCCAGAAAAGTTCCTGGCTCCTGCTTCTGCTCAGCTCAGCTCCATCTGTTGTGGCCACTTGGGGAGTGAATTGTGAGACAGAAGAGCTTTCTCTCTGTGTTTACTTCTTGCTGTGTATCTGCTTTTCCAATAAAAATACATAAATCTTTAAAAAGATGACAAGCACTCCTGTTTCCACTTTGCATTTAAATTTTTCTCTGTGTCATTTCTATACTGTCTGACCTGTTCTAGAGTTTTACAAGGTTTTCACCCCCATTAGCATGGAGCTTTTGTTTATTACATCCTGTGTGTTGCAGACCAAGAAAAAAATTCTGATTCACTGTATGTGCTTAAAAAATGGCGGCAAAGAAATTGACAGCTGTTAAATCTCCTGAAAATCCAATTTAATAATTCTGTTGATAAACTTTGCATTTCATTTTCAGCTAAATTCATTTAATATTTTATATTTCTTGCTTAGAGTGAAGATGAAGCTGGCTGTAGCTCAGTTGATGAAGAAAGTTACAAGACATTGAAGCAGCAGGAAGAAGTGTTTAGAAATCTAGATGCTCAGTATGAAATGGCAAGATCACAGACGCACACACAGAGAGGAATGGGTTTGGGTTTCACATCTTCGATGCGAGGAATGGATACAGTTTGAGAAGATCACACTTGTAACCTTTGGGACTTTATAGACTCGGTCTGAATGTCAGGTCCTTGTTCACCAAACAGCTAGCATTCTAGCTTGCATGGGTGTTGCATTGACTTTAATTTATTGAAAAATACGATTTTGTTTGTAAATATCAGATCCGTGATACTGGTGTTAGTGTTGTAATCAGGTTAAACCCACTTCCATTATACTTGACAGGAATATAGGAGGACAATATTTTTTAGTTCATGAATTCTACTTTTCAAATATATAAAAGCTGCAGGTGAGATAAAATCTCATACATAGATTTTTTTCGTGTCCACTGTCTTGTGTACTTTTGTACTTAACCTTGTACAGTTATTTTCATCTCTTGAAACATGAAAGAAATGTTACATAGATGTTTAGAAGATCGGCCATTTGGTACAAAATCCAGCACAACAAAGCTGGGTGTGATGATAATAAAAATGGTTTTCTCAAAACTGGTGTTAATTTAAGTCACCTGGAATTCTTTGAATTTATTTTATGATTTCTGTAGCATCTTGCGATTGCTATTAGTAAACACTGGCTAAAAACTTTTTTAAAAAAAACAGTTAAGTATGCTACAGGCAGCACCTTGGTTAGCAGCAATGTCCAAGTAAGGAGGGAGAGAATGCATCTGAAAGGAACACTGTTCCTGCTCCTGCAAGGGCAGAGTTGGTGTACAGTACTTGTCAAATATTCCATGTTATTCAGGAAATAGCTTAATGCATTAAAGGGATGTACGCACTTTTATTTTAATAAAGTGCCTTATAACAAGTCCTTTGTATTCCCTTCTCTCGTTATCCTCTCTAGCATAAACTAAAATACTGAAAGATTAGTAAATAACATTGTTGATAAAATAAATACAGCTTAAATCTGGGGCTGCGGGAGACCTACAAAAGTTAGTTTTCTTTCATTTTACCTGGTATTAGAAAAATGTTTTGGAAAAAGTTTAAGTATACCACACAACTTGACATTATACTTTTGACACTGGAACTTTCTGAGAAAATGATGGACATGTGTCAATTTTAACAATGCCTATGGACCTGACAACGGGATTATGACAATTTGCATGTGTATAGGAACTGATGATACATAACGGGTATGATATGGCTATTGTGGCTCATCTTTTGTGCCAAATATTTTGTCCTTAGCAGTCAGTTGTAAACAAAAGAAAAATTCACGGGTTTGGAAGGCAGAGGTGGGAAAGACCGAGAAACATTTCAGTTTGTAGCTTCACTCCCAAAATGGCTGCAGCAGCCAGGCCAGGAGCTGCTTCTGAGTATCCTGAGGGCGCAGGGTCCCAAGGCTTTCTCTGTCCTACAGCTGTCACAGGCCACGAACCGGGAGCTGGATTAGCAGTGCAGCAGGTGGACCAAGGCATTCTAGCCTGAGGCTGGACAGGCTATGCCATGCCACCAATCCTAAATTTCTGAAATTGTTTTTAATTAACCCATCTCATTTGAAAATAGCTACATTACAAATTAGAATAACCACAGTGTGGCTGGAGAAAGACTGTTTCTGTTTCTGTATAGGAGAGGGAACTACATGCTGTAGCTGAAAAGGCCATTATTTGAAACGCTCCTTGGGCCTGGTGCAGTAGCCTAGCAACTAAAGTGCTCACCTTGCATGCTCCAGGATCCCAAATGGACTGATTCCTGTCCTGACAGCCCCACTTACCATTCAACTCATTGCTTGTGCCCTGGGAGAGCACAAGCTTTGGGACCCTGTACTTGTGGAAGACCCAAAGCTCTTGGCTCCTGGCTTTGGATTGCGTCAGCTCTGGCCATTGCAACCACTACGAGAGTGAATCAGTGGACGGAAGCTCTTCCTCTCTGTCTCTCCTCTCTGTATATCTGATTTTCTAATTTTCTTAAAATCCTTTTAGGAAAGAACAGTTCTAGTGGAGCCATCTCAGATTATACTGAAAGCTTTGGTCCCCCATATTCCCTTCGCGGTTGCTTGCTGTCACTCTCAAAGCCTTGTGCCCTTGTGAATTCTGAGATTTTCATTTTTAACAGGGATTGGAAGTATATGTTGCAGACCCTAGGAGGAGAGAACAGCACCAGTGTAAGACATGGTGACAGTGAAAGAATGAATAGCCTTGGGCCTGGCGCCGTGGCCTAGCGGCTGAAGTCCTCACCTTGATCCCGCCGGGATCCCATATGGTCACCGGTTCAAATCCCAGCGTCCCCACTTCCCATCCATCTCCCTGCTTGTGGCCTGGGAAAGCAGTAGAAGATGGCCCAAAGCCTTGGGCCCCTGCACCTGCATGGGAGACCCAGAAAGAAGTTCCTGGCTCCTGGCTTCAGATTGGCTTAACTCCAGCTGTTGCGGCCAATTGGGCAGTGAATCAAGTGACTTAAGATCTTCCTCTCTGTATATTTGACTTTCCAATAAAAATAAATCTCTAAAAAAAAAAAAAACACCTGGAACGCTGTAACCTTTAATATAGCAGCAGTGTCTAACCAAAATGCTTCAAAAAGGCCTTTATTACTGCAAGATAAACAAAATGGCATCCTACCACTGACGCTTAGCTCACACCCAGTATTCAGTACTATTTTTTAAAAGATTTATTTTGATTGGGAAGGCAGATATACAGAGATGAGAGACAGAGGAAGATCTTCCATCTGATGTTTCACTCCCCAAGCAGCCGTAACATCTGCAGCTGAGCCAATCCGAAGCCAGGATCCAGGAACCTCTTGCAGTCTCCCACAACTCTGAGACGGTTGATATGTTATTTCTGCTCCTTTGTCCTCCCTCTACGGGAGCAGGGACCAGAAACCCTGACTGCCTACGTCCCGTCTGCCTCTTCACCGGCACACCAGGCAGGTGAGGCTTTGTTCCAGCTCAGGGGGGTTTATTTATTTATTGGAAGGAATTCAGCCAGTCACCAACATCCTGCTCGCTCAGAATGTCTAAAATGGCTTCCTCGCGGTCCAGCCTCCGGAGGCAGCCCCTCACCCCGCCTTTCCAGTGTGCAGCAGAGAGCCCCCCGACCCGGGCACGGGTTTATTCATAGTTAGATCTGCTAGTTAAGCGGCCACCCCAGCTCGAAGCCGGGCGCCTCCACCGCTTCCTTCCCAGGGACACTCAGCAGGGCGCTGGGTGACAAGTGGAGCCGGCCGTGCCACGGGCGTTCCCCAACTTCTGTTTTCTGCCTTCTTAAATGTGGGTCCACCTGGGCACCCCACAATCACTGGAGGCGGAGCTCCTTCTGTTGCTTTTAGTGACGGGTGGGTTTCCCGAGTGGCGATGTTTCTGGGCAGCTCGGACTCGCATCCGCTCGGGACACAGGAAGGCGGCCGCCCTGAGCGTCCGCCGACAGACGGCCCCGGGACCGGCGCTGACCGCACAAAGTGAGGCAGTGGCAAGGCGGGAGTCCGTCTGTCACGTCCGCCGCGCCACGGGCTCCCGTGTCACGCAGCGTTCGCGCCCGAGCGGCCTGAACACCTTGGGATCAGATCGGGACAAGACCAGGGAGAGCCCAGAGTTAACCTTCGCTCTCTGACCGCCCGGCCCAGCATGCAGCGCTCCACACACCTCGGCCCGGAAGTGGCTTGAGCGGAGCCGCTGCATGCCGGGAGTTGTAGTCTTCCAGGGGCTCGGCAGCCTCTGCGGCCTGTGCTTCGAGAGGGAAAAGCGAGCGGGGAGGCTCGGCGCGGCCCGGGCCCCAGGCAGCCGCGCAGCCCCACGACCTTCGGCCCCAGCCGAGGTGGCCGGCCCCGCCTCCGGGCCAAGCTTTCCCCACGACCCAAGATGGCGGCCGGGGTGGATTTCGGCGACCTGGAGCTCTTTGAGGCGTTTGGCCACCCGGAGGAGTCGATGCCGAAGCCCGTTCACACCCGCTTCAAGGACGACGACGGCGCCGAGGAGGACGAGAACGGCGTGGGCGACGCGGAGCTCCAGGCGCGGCTCCGGCAGTGCGAGGAGACCATCGAGCAGCTCCGCGCCCAGAATATCCTTGTCGCTCCCGGGCCCCGAGAGCGCGGCCGGGGTTCCACGCCGTGCCTGCCGCGTGTGTGGCCGGCGCAGGGGGTCGCGGGACCCGATCCCAGGGCTTCCAGGGCTGTGGGTTCGCGTGGAGCTCGGACCCCGCTCCTGCCCCCGCAGCCGGCCACGCACCCGGGAAGGCGGTCTACACCCGGGGTCTGGATGCGCGGATGCGGAGTCCGGGTTTTGAGGGATCCGTTCCTACGGGGAGGCTTGGATAAGGGCAGGATTTTAGATTTTGAGATTAATTCCGGGGTTTCTGGCACTTGGAGCTGGGCCGAGCTGTGGTGACGGCTTTGGGGAAAAACGCGCCAAACAGCTTTCCGTGTATGTTGCGGATCCAGAGGGCTTGCGGATTCTCGGTGAATTGACCAGGAAATCTATTTAGACTCTCAAAGAGTTTTTTAAACTGTATGCAGATAATTTTGTTTCCTTTTAATGTTGGTGGGGAAACCTTAACATGGCCGGTGGGCCAGCTTGAGGAGTCTCTCCTAGTCTGATTCATTTTCCCGTGGGGCATCTTATTATGAAAGATGTCAGCATGCGAAACGGCTGGAACAGGTGTGCGACAAGCTTGCACCCCAGATGGTTCAGTCATATAAAAGTTTGCGGCACCGCGTTTGCTTTAGCCCGCAGCCCCAGGCGTTTTTCATTGGCTTCTTGGAACTTTCCATCGGGACTCCACGTTTCTGGTTCAGCCCAGTAGCCGCTTGAACTCTGCTGCCCCATCTTAACAGTTGTTGTCCGAAGTCATGAGAAGCATATTTTGATTGTTTTGTCGCGTGGCCAGGTAGGAGGTGAGTGTGTGTTGCAGCCTCACTGTGCCCTGGATGTCCTATGTGCCAGCTGCTAAGTGGAAGGAGCCGTATTTGAATTTCACCATCTGCATGATTCTGTTGAGTAAGAGCTTATCTTCCTTAATAAGTAATAACATCTGGAACTTAAAAGAAAATTGAACATTCTGACTCGACCGAGGTATGAGATCTTCAAATTGACCCGTGTTTGTCCCTCTCCTGCTGGCACTGTATAATCATAATCTCCTTGTAGAAAAGGAACAGGATTTTTGTGTCATTTTTATTCTTCGACATACTCTGAAGTTGTCAGTAATGATCCTTTATTTTTATTGCAAAGTCAGATACAGAAAGGAGGAGAGGCGGAGAGGAAGATCTTCCTTCCCATGATTCACTCCCCAAATGGCCTCAGTGGCTGGAGCTGAGCTTATCCAAATCCAGGGTCTCCCACGGGGTGTAGGGTCCCAAGGCTTTGGGCTGTCCTCAGCTGCTCTCCCAGGCCACAGGCAGGGAGCTGGATGGCAAGTGTAGCAGCCAGGAAACAAACCAGTTCCCATATAGGATCCTGGCACATGAAAGGACAGGATTTAGCCATTGAATATTTATTTGTGAGACACTTTAGCGGCTTCTAAGAATGTGTTTTCATTTCTGTTTTAGTGGAATATTGGTGAACAATACTAAACTAGACGGGCCTTTACTGCAAATTCTGTTTATGAACAACGCTATCTCAAAGTAAGTAATTTTTCACTTTTGTAAAAAAGAGTTACTATGTTTACCCAACAGTGTCTTCCATAAATGTGTGCTGGTTTTCATCTTTATTATTTCACTTTAAATGTTGTTGGAGTTAAGATTAGGAAATCCTGTTTGCAAACAAGGACATGGGGATTGTGTAAGCCTGAGCTGGGGTCCCTAGATTCCCTCCGCGCTCGGCCTGTGCACCTGCTCCCATTTCGGAGCCCAGCTGCATTTTCAGCTTCTTTCCTGCAAACAGGGAACTGGCAGTGACTGCCGATGAAGACAAGCCTCACTCCCGCTAACAGTCCATGGTGACTGTTGGAAGCCTACCCCGTGATTATTTTTTATTAGCAAAGCTAGACCATTGCAGGCTTCCCAGCACGCTTGGGTTTCTAGTAACTCATTGCATTCCTGTGGTGCTTGCTAGAGTGTTCTGAAGTGGTTTGAGGCCTTGTCCTGTTGCTTCCTCAGGGCGTGGTCGTAGGCACTTCACACAGTTGCTTGATCCTTCTATGCTGGCCACGCTAAAGGTTCTGCTGTCCTGTCCCTGAAGTGGGACTCAGGGGAGGGGCTGCATGGACACAGCAGCGGCACGGTCAGCCTTGGGCACTGCTGTCCATCCTCGTTGTCCTGTCCCACCCCACCGGCCATCAGGAGCAGCCAGGCTGCTTACACCACTCGGACCTCAGACAGGGAAAGTTGAGGCTGCAGAGGGGGTCCTGGGAGGTGTGGCTGCCTGAGGTCGGCTGCTGGCCCTGTGCAGCCAGTGGCCTGGTGGTTTTCTTGGATTGGGTTACATTTCGCCTGTGTCTTTCCCAGCTTCATATTTATGAGTGTCTCCTGTGCGTGTGGAGTCTTTGGGAGGACAATCTAGAGTAACTGACACTTCAGGAAATCCCTCTTGTATAAGTAGGTGACTAGAAGGCAGGAGAGGAATTTTTCATTATGTAATTTGAGCTTCTGGATTTTGCGCCATTTACTCACAGAATGTGTTTCAAAGTTAAGTACACAGAATGTCTAACTAGTAACCATCAGTCTTTGCAACTGTGTGGCAGCTGCTCAGTGCTGGCACTGTTAGGTTGTTATAGCCATTTTGCCAACTTGGCAACAATGTGCATTTGAGTAAGTTTGAGAATGTTACAGAGCGAGTGATGTAGGTAACCTCTCAAAAGCAAAATGACGAAATTAATGCATAACGTAAGAATGTATAAGACTTCAGTGTAACGTTTTGCTGTTTTAATTCTGACTGTTTTGTCCTTTTATACAGGCAATATCATCAAGAAATAGAGGAATTTATATCAGATTTAGTAAAAAGATTTGAGGAACAGCAGAAAAATGATGTGGAAAAGACTTCCTTTAATCTTTTGCCCCAGGTATTTCAAATTTGAGACTTTAATTAAGATTAATAGGTTATGCTAATCAGTGCGGGTTGTTAGGTGGTGAGGCTCCTCGCGCATCAGAACTGAAGTGGTTGTGGAACTTGCCTGTTCACTTCCCATCCTTCCAGCACTTCCTCATTGGGCTCCCCACCCAGCGCCTGCCTTAGGCGGCTGCGGGTTAGACTCCTGGCTTCCTAGCTGGGAAACATGGGTTTGAGCAAATTAATTTCAAGACTGGAAAAAAATTTTCTAGGGATTATAAAAGAATTTTCCTACCTAAGATCAGAATCATGTGCCTTTTTTATATGAGAATAAAATCAGAATTATGATTCTAGACTTAAAAATTAAGGTTGGTTGAGTCTGTCAAATCAGACTCGAGCCGCGCGCCCTCGGGAGCCGGAGAATGGAGTAGTACAGGTTTTTTTTCCTTTTTCTTGAGTAGTACAATTCTTAAGCGTTTTTCATTTTTATGCATCGTGTAGAGTTTTTAAGAATTATAGCTTTTTTGAACATGCTTTAATTTTCTTATTTAAGGAGCACCTCAACATTATGTAGTAGTGTCAGATCCCTGAAGGTTCTTATTGGTATTAACTGTTTTTAAAATTTTCTTGAATATGTAATTTGCCTGGCTACTTTAAGTGTTGAAAGTTCCATAGTGTTGATAACACAGACCAAAGTGCATGCTGACAGCTCAGAAAAAGCTCTGTTTGTATCTCTTTCCATTTTTTCTTCTCTTTGTTGAATATTCCAAGCTTGCCTACTAAACCCATTCTAATCAATAGCACAACAAATCCAACGAATCCTTGGTGGTGTGTTGGAAATAGAGCTGTGTGTCCAGGTTCCTATGGTTTGAGATTTCAGTTTGTTACAAATTGTTCAAATTGTGATGCCCGTTTTCCTTTGCCTCAGCCATCCAGTATTATGTTGGAAGAGGACGGCAAGGTAGAAGATTCCTGTGCCAGTAAAACCAGCAAGGAGGCTTTCAGTGTAAGTGGGGATGCTTGAACGTTGAATCCTGCCGGGGCGGGTCCTGTTTCAGCTGGATGGCATTCACCCAAGTGACAGGTGTGCAGTAGTCCGCCGCATGTTCTGTAAGTCCTGGAGGATTCACCCTTTAACTGCCATCGGTGTCTGTACTACCGCCCTGTGTCCTGGGCACACGCGCACATCAGAGCACTTCGCTTTTGTCTTCTCCACAGCTTAGTGTTTATTTCCAAGAGCTTGAATGAAGACCTAGAATGCTTGCTAGTTGAGCTTCCAGAAGGATGACACAAAAGATAGATCGCTAGTGGAAACAAATGGCAGATTTGATGGGAAATAGCATCTAAAGATGCATCTGTGGATGTGAGGGCGATCTGGCTGCGACATCTGTCACCCCATTGATCGCCAGGGTTGATTCGGCTGATCTGGCTGGCTAGGCGGGTGTCCCCTTCCTCCCTCACCGCTCCATGTGCGTCCCTCCCGAAGCTGCGCGCTCGGTCGAAGAGGACGACCATCCCCGCTAGAGGAGGACCGGTCTTCGGTCAAGGGTATACGAGTAGCTGCGCTCCCCTGCTAGAACCTCCAAACAAGCTCTCAAAGATGCATCTGTTTTGGTCCAAAAAAGCTTCTAAATGTGTATACGTGGAAGGTCTTCAAAAATACATATATAATGCAAAAGTCACACATGGGTTTTCCTGCAAAAGCAACATCCTGTCTGCCTTTCCACAAACTTCTGAGGTCCCTGCATGTGATTGGAGCTCCTGTGCTGGCTGAGTCACAGTGAAGACATAGGACTCCACCTGTAGGGTGAGAAGGCCTTGGGAGATGTCAGGTGTGATGTGACCGGACTTGCACTGCTCCATGGCAGGTGACGCACAGAAGCGGGGACACAGTGGGAGAGTTGTTAAATGTGTCAGGATCTGATGGTTTTCTCCCAGTGAGACTGAGAGAAGAGGAGGCTGGCTGTCCCTGGGAAGTGGAGCCGACCAGCATGTGGGTCAGCTGGGTGTGGAGTCCACGGACAGGAGCAGGATGACTTGGGGGCTTGCTCTGAGCAGGTGGAAGGATGCCACTGACTTCTGTGAAGCCTGGAGGGGAGCAGGACCGGGGGGCTGGCGTCCAGGAGGGGCAGAACATGACCATGGGAGGCGGGCAGTCTGCGTTAAACTCCGCGCCCTGATCCGGGGCCATCACTGGGGAGTGAGAATAGAGAGCATGAGGAGAGCACCCAGGCTGGCTTGTGCAAACGGGATGAGCAGGGTCTGGCAGCAGTGCTCGGCAAGGCAGGGAGAGGGCAGCAGGCTGGCCTGAGGACGACGGCTGTGAGGAAGTCACTGGCAGGCTCTACCGTCAGCAAGTTTAGTGTCCTGATAGGAATAGCAGGGAGAATGGTAGTGTCTTTAGGAAAGCAGGAAGAAGAATGTTTTAGATTTAAAAGGACTATAAAGTTAACGTCTAAATGTACTATGTGTACCTTCATTGAATTCTAGCTTGGGGAGAACTGTAAAGGCACTCGGATGAGAGCTGGGAGAATGAACACAGGTGAAGAGAGAAGTTACTGATTTCCTTAGACGTGATGATGGTGTGTGGTTTCTATGCCAACTGGCTGCTTTGCAGATAGCTCAGACGGAAATGTCAGTGTCTGCAGCTGATGTCACAGGGCTCCGCACGCTGTGGGGTGTTGGGGTGTGTGCAGTGGGGGGGTGACATGCACAGAAGTATCCAGTGAAATTAGCAATTATGTTTTTATTATAAGTTGTCTGAAATTTTATCCAGAAATTGAAAGGAAAAGAATCAATGGAAATAGTAGCTATATATTGGGGTCTTAAAACAGAAGCAGAAAAGTGAGATGTTGCGAAAACTATGGCTTCTATCTTCAGCTCCTCCAGCCCCTCCAGCCTGGGAGTTCATGTCTATCATTTCATCCAAAAAACTTGTTGAAACAGCTCATCACAGTCTTACATACTCATGCCTTTCTTTTTTCCTGCTTAAATAGCAATTTTTTTGACTTGTTTTTGCAGGTTGTAGGAAGTGTCCTGTATTTTACTAATTTTTGCCTTGATAAATTGGGGCAGCCACTGCTAAACGAAAACCCTCAGCTCACCGAAGGATGGG